>NC_036876.1:18281681-18331539 GCF_002910315.2 Salvelinus sp. IW2-2015
AAACATACTATGAATTTATAAAAACGTGAAAATGACCATATCTAAGTGCTCGCTTGTCAGAAAATGTTAACACAACTTGTCATATTCTTCCTGGGGGTGTATATGAACAGATTTTAATGTTTCTAAAACGCTGTCAGTTCCCACTTTATGGAAAAGAGTAGGCTTACATCTTGGGCTTGGACGGAGACATGASTATCTCCTCATTGTATACAGATCTCTGGTATCCCTTATTTACTCAAGTGTTTTGTTGGTCAATTTCTTCAGCAGATGATCAGGTCTATACAATTACCAAACTTATATATTGGTAGTACAAAGGAAACACAGACTCTTTGTTTAAGTATTAAAATCCTTCAGTAATACAATTGTAGGCAGAAGTTGATACAGAGTACAGTATGTGATAGCTCTCCCCAGGTTCTGCAAGGGTTCTAAGACATCCTGCAACTTATATAGCTCAAAAGTATGTTTGACCGAAACTTGACATTGCATCACAGGCACAGGGTCATAACAAGGTGACATTTCACCACAGGCGAGTCTCTACGCACGCACCACTTTTCCGTTTAAATTTTTGTATAATTTTTTTGAAACAAGTCATTTTTTTCATTTCACTTCACGAGTTTGGACTATTTTGTGTATGTCCATTATATGGAATCCAAATAAAAATCAATTTAAATGACAGGTTGTAATGCTACAAAATAGGAAAAACGCCATCGGGGATGAATACTTTTGCAAAGCACTGTAGTCTTAGACTTTCATTATTTGAATGAAAGGTGTGCTAATCAAGTTTTAATAAATGTAAGATTAACTTGTAGGGAAGGCACCCTGACATAGGAGCCAGTGGTGTAAAATACTTAAGTAGTATTTTCAAGCATTTTAACTTAAGTAGTTTGTTGGGGTATCTGTACTTTACTTTATAATTTATATTTTGGACAACTTTTACATMTATTTCTCCTACATTCCTAAATAAAACAATGTACTTTTTACTCCATACATTTCCCCTGACACCCAAAAGAACTTGTTACATTTCGAAAGCTTGCAGAACAGGAAAATGGTCAAATTAACACACTTATCAAGAGAACATCCCTGGTCATCCCTATGGAGTCTGATCTTGCGGACTCACGAAACACAAATGCTTCATTTGTCTAAGTATTGGAGTGTGCCCCCCAAAAATGTAATTGTGTCGTCTGGTTTGCTTAATATAAGAATTGTGAAAATGATAAAGCAATTCTATTACTTTTGATACTTAAGTATACAATTGAAGTCGGAAGTTTACATCACTCTAGGTTGGAATCATTGAAACTCGTTTTTCAACCACTCCACAAATTTCTGGTTAACTAACTATAGTTTTGGCAAGTCGGTTAGGTCATCTACTTTGTGCATGACACAAGTCATTTTTCCAACAACTGTTTACAGACAGATTATTTCACTCATTTGAGTCATTTATCACAATTCCAGTGGGTCAGAAGTTTACATACACTAAGTCACTGTGCCTTTAAACAACTTGGAAAATTCCTGAAAATTATGTAATGGTTTAGAAATTCTGATTATCTAATTGACATCATTGAGTCAATTGATGTGCACCTGTGGATGTATTTCAAGGCCTACCTTCAAACTCAGTATCTCTTTGCTTGACATCCTGGGAGAAACAAATAAAATCAGCCCAAGACCTCAGAAAAAAAATTGTAGACCTCCACAAGTCTGGTTCTTCCTTGGGAGCAATTTCCAAATGTCTGAAGGTACCATGTTCATCTGTACAAACAATAGTACGCAAGTATAAACACCATGGGACCACGCAGCCGCCATACCGCTCAGGAAAGAGACGCGTTCTGTCTCCTAGAGATGAACGTACTTTGTGCGAAAAGTGCAAATCAATACCAGAACAACAGCAAAGGACCCTTTGAAGATGCTGGAGGAAACAGGTACAAAAGTATCTATATCCACAGTAAATCGAGTCCCATATCGACAGCCTGAAAGGCCGCTCAGCAAAGAAGAAGCCACTGCTCCTAAACCTGCACATGGGGACAAAGATTGTACTTTTTGGAGAAATGTCCTCTGGTCTGATGAACCATAAATAGAACTGTTCGGCCATAATGACCATCGTTATGTTTGAGGGAAAAAGGGGAAGCTTGCGAGCCGAAGAACCCATCCCAACCATGAAGCACGGGATCCAGCATTAACCTCCTTGGGTACGTGAGACGGTAGCGTCCCACCCTTCAACAGCCATGAAACTGCTGGCGCCAAATTCAAATACAGAAACTCCATTATAAAATTCAGAAAACAAAACATATTTTACATAGGTTTAAAGATTAACTTCTTGTGAATCCAACCACGGTGTCAGATTTAAAAAATGCTTTACGGCGAAAGCATACCTTACGATTATTTGAGAACATAGCCCAGCAACAAATCATTACAAACAGTAACCAGCCAAGTAGAAGAGTTACACAAGTCAGAAATAGAGATAAAATTCATCCCTTACCTTTGATGATCTTCATATGGTTGCAGTCAGCAGACATTCATTTACTCAATAAATGTTCCTTTTGTTCGATGAAGTCTCTTATATCCAAAAACCTCCGTTTTGTTCGCACGTTTTCTTCAGTAATCCACAGGCTCAAACGCAGTCAAAACAGGCAGACAAAAAAATCCAAATTGTATCTGTAAAGTTCATAGAAACATGTCAAACGATGTTTATATTCAATCCTCAGGTTGTTTTTAGCCTAAATAATTGATAATATTTCAACCGGACAATAACGTTGTCAATATAAAAGGTAAACAAGAAAGGCACTCTCTCTGTCATGCGCATGAAAAAGCTCTGTGACACTTTAGGGTCCACCATTCAGACTGCTCTTACTTCCTCATTTTTTAGAATACAAGCCTGAAACAATTTCTAAAGACTGTTGACGTCTAGTGGAAGGCATAGGAACTGCATTTTGAGTCCTAATCAATGGATACTGTAATGGCATTGAATAGAAAACTACAAAACCAACAAAGAAACTACTTCCGAATGGATTTGTCTCAGGTTTTCGCCTGCCAAATCACTTCTGTTATACTCACAGACACTATTTTTACAGTTTTGGAAACTTTACAGTGTTTTCTATCCAAATCTACCAGTTATATGCATATCATATCTTCTGGGCCAGAAGCAGGCAGTTTAATTTGTGAATGCTTTTCATCCAAAATTCCGAATGCTGCCCCTACCCTAGAGAAGTTAAAGTGTTGGGGGTGATTTGCTGCAGGAGGGACTGGTGCACTTCACAAAATAGATGGCATCATGAGGCAGGAAAATTATGTGGATTTATTGATGCAACATCTCAAGACATCAGTCAGGAAGTTAAAGCTTGTAGCAAATGGGTCTTCCAAATGGACAATCACCCCAAGTGTACTTCCAAAGTTGTGGCAAAATGGCTTAAGGACAACAAAGTCAAGGTATTGAGTGGCAATCACAAAGCCCTGACCTCAACCAATAGAAAATGTGTGGCAGAACTGAAAAAGCGTTTGCGAGCAATTAGGCTACAAACCTGACTCAGTTACACCAGCTCTGTCAGGAGGAATGGGCCAAAATTCACCCAACTTATTGTGGGAAGCTTGTGGAAGGCTAGCCGAAAAATTTGACCCAAGTTTGAAAAAAAAAGGCAATGCTACCAAATACTAATTGAATGTATGTAAACTTCTGACTCACTGGGAATGTGATGAAAGAAATAAAAGCTGATATAAATCATTCTATCTACTATTATTCTGACATTTCACGTTCTTAAAATAAAGTGGTGATCCTAACTGACGTAAGAGAGGGAATATTTACTAGGATTAAWTGTCAGGAATTGTGAAACACTGAGTTTAAATCTATGTGGCTAAGGTGTATGTAAACATCTGACTTCAACTGTACTTTGTAAGTCTATGGAACTGGGTGAGAACCATGAGCCTCCTAGGTTTGTTTTAAAGTCGGTGTACCCAGAGGAGGACGGAAGCAAGCTGTCCTCCGGCTACACCATGGTGCTACCCTACAGAGTGCTGTTGAGGCTACTGTAGACCTTCATTGCAAATTGTGTGTTTAATAAACTATTTGGTGACGTGATATATATTTAGCATTGTTTAATCTGAAAAGGATAACTTAAATGTTTTTTTAAAATTATGTTTTAATGAAATTCTCTCAGGATGGTACTCCCCTTCCTCCTCTGAGGAGCCTCCACTGCCTGCTGTATGCATGCACTTAGTCTACTTTATAAACATGATTTTCACTCTCTACATGAACATTTWAAAAAATTGCGTGCTAACATTAAATATTGATACTAATATGCTCTGATATACTTATCCTCTGTTGATGCCTGTGATCTTAGTGGATTTAAACACAATAAACAAATACCTCACTGTCTCTGAGGACAACAGAAAGATTACATATCCATTGCCAAGCGGAGACCATCTGTATCCTGATCACCCTGAACTTTTGCATCTTCCACAAGTGCTTTGTGAAGAGGGTTTGCCTAGGCGCTGTTACTGGGAGGTTGAGTGGAATGATGACACATTTCATGTTGGAGTGGCATGTAATTAAATCGGCAGGTCAATAAGGGTTCACACCTCTCTTGGAAGTAATAACGTGTCCTGGGAACTGTACTGCCTTGATGCTTACTCTTGTGCGGCACACCACAATAACAAGAGCACTTTAATCCCTAATGTCCCCAAACACCCCAGTCCTCCAATCTCCCCTAGAATAGGAGTGTATCAGGATTGGCCTGCTGGCACTTTGTCTATTATAGTATCTCTAATATACTGACCCACATGTTCATGTTCCACACCACATTTACTGAACCTGTCCATCCAGGGTTCTTTCTCCCAATAATAACATTGGTGTCCCTGTGTCAGATAGATTAGCTACCTGTGTCCATGTGAAACACCTGAGACATTCCTGTTCAAGAACAGCTGTGTGATGTACGATATATAGAATCGAATACTGTGTTGTCAATCAACAATGATTGATGTGAATTTGAGTAACATGTCACAGGCAGGACAAACGGTGAGCTAGAGCCTACAGTACAATATGCAGTTATCAATGTTATGGATATGTATGGAGTTACAGTACCAATATTAGTTATCAAGCATAAAATACTCTATAGACTTAAAATATACAGTTCTTCAGTCTAATTATGTGATAAAAGTTAGGACGAATGTTTGTATTGTATAAACATGAATCAAGAAATCATCTGAATTTCTATTGCTGTGTACTGGAGTTTATCTAAATGCTAGTTCTGGAAGGATAAAAGAGAAATAATGTTGTTGAGATTGTTTATTACTTCAGCAGTAATAAATTCATGAATTTCTTTGAGGAAAAGATCATGATCATTAGAAAGCAAATTACGGACTCCTCTTTAAATCTGCGTATTCCTCCAAAGCTCAGCTGTCCTGAGTCTGTACAACTCTGCCAGGACCTAGGATCAAGAGAGACACTCAAGTGTTTTAGTACTATATCTCTTGACACAATGATGAAAATAATCATGGCCTCTAAACCTTCAAGCTGCATACTGGACCCTATTCCAACTAAACTACTGAAAGAGCTGGCTTCTGTGCTTGGCCCTCCTATGTTGAACATATAAATGGCTCTCTATCCACAGGATGTGTACCAAACTCACTAAAAGTGGCAGTAATAAAGCCTCTCTTGAAAAAGCCAAACCTTGACGCAGAAAATATTTTAAAAATCTTCCATTCCTCTCAATAATTTTAGAAAAAGCTGTTGCGCAGCAACTCACTGCCTTCCTGAAGAACAACAATGTATACGAAATGCTTCAGTCTGGTTTTAGACCCGATCATAGCACTGAGACTGCACTTGTGAAGGTGGTAAATGACCTTTTAATGGCGTCAGACCGAGGCTCTGCATCTGTCCTCTGCTCCTAGACCTTAGTGCTGCCTTTGATACCATCGATCACCACATTCTTTTGGAGCGATTGGAAACCCAAATTGGTCTACACGACAAGTTCTGGCCTGGTTTAGATCTTATCTGTCGGAAAGATATCAGTTTGTCTCTGTGAATGGTTTGTCCTCTGACAAATCAACTGTACATTTCGGTGTTCCTCAAGGTTCCGTTTTAGGACCACTATTGTTTTCACTATATATTTTACCTCTTGGGGATGTAATTCGAAACATAATGTTAACTTTCACTGCTATGCAGATGACACACAGTTGTACATTTCAATGAAACATGGTGAAGCCCCAAAATTGCCCTCGCTAGAAGCCTGTGTTTCAGACATAAGGAAGTGGATGGCTGAAAACGTTCTACTTTTAAACTCGGACAAAACAGAGATGCTGTTTCTAGGTCCTAAAAAACAAAGAGAGATCTTCTGCTGAATCTGACAATTAATCTTGCATTGCTTGCTGTTTGGGGTTTTAGGCTGGGTTTCTGTACAGCACTTTGAGATATCAGCTGATGTACGAAGGGCTAAATAAATAAATTTGATTTGATTTGATTTGTTTAAAAAATATGTCTTGTTTCAAATGTGCCCAAAATGAAAAATTCATTTTTTTGTATTTATTGTATTCAATACATTGTCATGCTCAAGCATGTCATCAATTTATGGTTGTTAGTTTTTTATAATTTCTTTTATTTTTATTTCACCTTTATTTAACCAGGTAGGCTAGTTGAGAACAAGTTCTCATTTACAACTGCGACCTGGCCAAGATAAAGCAAAGCAGTGTGACACAGACAACAACACAGTGTTACACATGGAATAAACAATAAACAAGCCAATAACACAATAAACAAGTCAATGACACAGTAGGAAAAAATAAGAAAGTCTATATACAGTGTGTGCAAAAGGCATGAGGAGGTAGGCAATAAATAAGCCAAAGGAGTAAATAATTACAATTTCAGATTAACACTGGAGTGATAAATGAGCAGATGATGATGTGCAAGTAGAGATACTGGTCTGCAAAAGAGCAGAAAGGTAATAAAAACAGTATGGGGATGAGGTAGGTAGATTGGGTGGGCTATTTACAGATGGACTATGTACAGCTGCAGCGATCGGTTAGCTGCTCAGATAGCTGATGTTTAAAGTTGTTGAGGGAATAAAAGTCTCCAACTTCAGCGATTTTTGCAAATTGTTCCTGTCACTGGCAGCAGAGAACTGGAAGGAAAGGCGGCCAAATGAGTGTTGGCTTTAGGGATGATCAGTGAGATATACCTAGCATAGACTTATAGATGACCTGTAGCCAGTGGGGCTGGCGACGAATATGTAGCGAGGGCCAGCTGACTAGAGCATACAGGTCGCAGTGGTGGGTTAGTATAAGGTGATTTGGTAACAAAACGGATGGCACTGTGATAGACTGCATCCAGTTTGCTGAGTAGAGTATTGGAAGCTATTTTGTAGATGACATCGCCGAAGTCGAGGATCGGTAGGATAGTCAGTTTTACTAGGGTAAGTTTTGCGGCGTGAGTGAAGGAGGCCTTGGTTGCGAAATAGAAAGCCGATTCTAGATTTGATTTTGGATTTTAATATTGATGTCTGGAAGAGAGTTTACAGTCTAGCCAGACACCTAGGTATTTATAGTTGTCCACATATTCTTGGTCGGAACTGTCTTGGGTGCTGATGCTAGTCGTGCGGGCGGGTGCGGGCAGCGAACGGTTGAAAAGCATGCATTTGGTTTTACTAGCATTTAAGAGCAGTTGGAGGCCACGGAAGGAGTGTTGTATGGCATTGAAGCTCGTTTGGAGGTTAGTTAGCACAGTGTCCAAAGAAGGGCCAGACGTATACAGAATGGTGTCGTCTGCGTAGAAGTGGATCAGGGAATCCCCGCAGCAAGAGCGACATCATTGATATATACAAAGAAAAGAGTCGGCCGAGAATTGAACCCTGTGGCACCCCATAGAGACTGCCAGAGGACTGACAACATGCCTCCGATTTGACACACTGAACTCTGTCTGTAAAGTAGTTGGTGAACCAGGCGAGGCAGTCATTAGAGAAACCAAGGCTATTGAGTCTGCCGATAAGAATACGGTGATTGACAGAGTCAAAAGCCTTGGCCAGGTCGATGAAGACGGCTGCACAGTACTGTCTTTTATCGATGGCGGTTATGATATCATTTAGTACCTTGAGCGTGGCTGAGGTGCACCGTGACCGGCTCGGAAACCGGATTGCCACAGCGATCTGTTTATTAAGATCTGTTTATTAACTTGGCTTTCGAAGACTTAGATAGGCAGGCAGGATGGATATAGGTCTGTAACAGTTTGGGGGGGATGACCTAGGCAGCTTTCCAATCTTTGGGAGTCTCGGACGATACGAAAGAGAGGTTGAACAGATGGTATAGGGTTGCAACAATGGCGGCGGATAGTTTTAGAAAGAGAGGGTCCAGATTGTCTAACCCAGCATTGTCGAGTCCAGGTTTTTGGATTGGCTATCTCGATTTGGGTGAAGGAGAAGCTGTGGAGGCTTGGGCGAGTAGCTGCGGGGGGGGGGGGGGCTGTTGGCCGGTTGTAGTAGCCAGGAGGAAGGCATGGCCAGCCGTTGAGAAATGCTTATTGACATTTCCGATTATTATGGATTTAACGGTGGTGACCGTGTTACCTAGCCTCAGTGCAGTGTGCAGCTGGGAGGAGGTGCTCTTGTTCTCCATGGACTTTACAGTGTCCCTAAACTTTTTGGAGTTAAAACTACAGGATGCAAATTTCTGCTTGAAAAAGCTAGCCTTTGCTTTCCTGACTGACTGCGTGTATTGGTTCCTGACTTCCCTGAACAGTTGCATATCGCGGGGACTATTCGATGCTAGTGCAGTCCGCCACAGGATGTTTTTGTGCTGGTCAAGGGCAGTCAGGTCTGGAGTGAACCAAGGGCTATATCTGTTCTTAGTTCTGCATTTTTTGAAAGGGYCATGCTTATCTAAGATGGTGAGGAAATTACTTTTAATGAACGACCAAGCATCCTCGACTGACAGGATGAGGTCAATATCCTTCCAGGATATTAGAAAGGCCTGCTCGCTGAAGTGTTTTAGGGAGCGTTTGACAGTGATGAGGGGTGGTCGTTTGACCACGGACCCATAGCGGATACAGGCAATGAGGCAGTGATCACTGAGATCCTGATTGAAAACAGCGGAGATGTATTTGGAGGGCAAGTTGGTCAGGATAATGTCTATGACCCATGTTTACGGATTTAGGGTTGTACCTGGTGGGTTCCTTGATYATTTGTGTGAGATTGAGGGCATCTAGCTTAGATTGTAGGACTGCCGGGGTGTTAAGCATATCCCAGTTTAGGTCACCTAACAGAACGAACTCTGAAGSTAGATGGMGGGCYATCAATTCACATATGGTGTCCAGGGCACAGCTGGGAGCGGAGGGGGGTCGATAGCAGGCAGCAACGGTGAGAGACTTATTTCTGGAGAGATTCATTTTTAAAATTAGAAGTTCGAACTGTTTGGGTATAGACCTGGAAAGTATGACAGAACTCAACTCCTCCCCCTTTGGCAGTTCTATCTTGACGGAAAATGTTGTAGTTGGGTATGGAAATCTCAGAATTTTTGGTGGCCTTCCTAAGCCAGGATTCGGACACGGCAAGGACATCAGGGTTGGCGGAGTGTGCTAAAGCAGTGAGTAAAACAAACTTAGGGCGGAGGCTTCTGATGTTAACATGCATGAAACCAGTTTGTGTTTGAGAGAGAGAAATAATAAAGACTAATTCCAATATTTATATGATTAATGTGAACAGACATTGATACCTGTGAGCATATATTTCAACATGCTGATTTGGCAGGACGATGGAGTGAGAAGTTGAGCTGGCGGAAGAGCCTGTCCAGAGACAGAATTAGAGGATTAGGCCAGGGCAGCTGTTATTATACTAGACCACAGCCTTCTCATATTCTACATTCACTGTGGTTTCTGCCCAGACTGGCCACCACATCTTAAAAAATACCAAGGCAAGCATGCCCGTGTGGTTCTGCTCTCATTGACAAGTGCACTCACACACACACACACACACACACACACACACACACACACAACACACACGTGTTGATATTAACTTACACGCCCAGATACAGACCAACAAAACACATTGTTGTAACACATTTATACTGTGCAAACACAATGATGAAAATCAAATCAGATCAAATCAAACAATAATAATTGTCACATACACATGGTTAGCAGATGTTAATGCGAGCGTAGCGAAATGCTTGTGCTTCTAGTTCCGACAATGCAGTAATAACCAACGAGTAATCTAACCTATCAATTTCACAACAACTACCTTATACACACAAGTGTAAAGGAATGAAGAATATGTACATAAAAATATATGAATGAGTGATGGTACAGAACGGCATAGGCAGATGCAGTAGATGGTATCGAGTACAGTATATACATATGAGATGAGTAATGTACGGTATGTAAACATTATATGAAGTGACATTGTTTAAAGTGGCTAGTGATACATTTTTCCATCAATTTTTCCATTGTTAAAGTGGCTGGAGTTGAGTCAGTATGTTGGCAGCAGCCACTCAATGTTAGTGGTGGCTGTTTAACAGGCCTTGAGATAGAAGCTGTTTTTCAGTCTCTRGGTCCCTATTTTGATGCACCTGTACTGACCTCGCCTTCTGGATGATAGCGGGGTGAACAGGCAGTGGCTCGGGTGGTTTTCGTCCTTGATGATCTTTATGGCCTTCCTGTGACATCGGGTGGTGTAGGTGTCCAGGAGGGCAGGTAGTTTGCCCCCGGTGATGCGTTGTGCAGACCTCACTACCCTCTGGAGAGCCTTACGGTTGTGGGCGGAGCATTGCCTAGCCAGCGTGGTCGATACAGCCGTCGACAAAACCAAAGGAAAAAAATGCTCTGATTGTGCATCTGTAAAAGTTTGTGAGTGCTTTTGGTGACAAGCCGAATTTCTTACAGCCTCTGAGGTTGAAGAGGCGTGCTGCGCCTTCTTCACCACGCTGTCTGTGTGGTGGACCAATTCAGTTTGTCTGTGATGTGTACGCCGAGAACATAAAACGTACTACCCTCTCCACTACTTGTCCGTCGATGTGGATAGGGGGGTGCTCCCTCTGCTGTTTCCTGAAGTCCACGATCATTCTCCTTTGTTTTGTTGACGTTGAGGTGTGAGGTTATTTTTCCTGACACCACACTCCGAGGGCCCTCATCTCCTCCCTGTAGGCCGTCTCGTCGTTGTTGGTAATCAACCTACCACTGTAGGTGTGCTGCAACTTATGAATGAGTTGGAGGCGTGCATGGCACGCAGTCGTGGGTGAAAAGGGAGTACAGGAGAGGCTAGAACGCACCCTTGTGCGGCCTCAGTGTTGAGGATCAGCGGAGTGGAGATGTGTTACCTACCCTCACCATCCTGGGGGGGCGCCGTCAGGGAAGTCCAGTACCCAGTTGCCACAGGGCGGGGCTGAGACAGGATCTCGAACTGTGATGACGAGTTTGGAGGGTACTATGGTGTTAAATGCTGAGCTGTAGTCGATGACACGCATTCTCACATAGTATTCCTCTTGTCCAGATGGGTTAGGCAGTGTGCAGTGTGGTTGCGATTGCGTTCGTCTGTGGAACCTATTGGCGCGGTAAGCAAATTGGAGTGGGTCTAGGGTGTCAGGTAGGGTGGAGGTGATATGGTCTTGACTAGTCTCTCAAAGCACTTCATGATGAGGAAGTGAGTGCTACGGGGCGTAGTCGTTTAGCTCAGTTACCTTAGCTTTAGGGAACAGGAACAAATGGTGGCCCTCTTGAAGCATGTGGGGACAGCAGACTGGGATAAGGATTGGTTGAATATGTCCGTAAACACACCAGCCAGCTGGTCTGCGCATGCTCTGAGGACGCGGCTGGGGATGCCGTCTGGGCCTGCAGCCTTGCGAGGGTTAACACGTTTAAATGTTTTACTCACCTCGGCTGCAGTGAAGGAGAGTCCGCAGGTTTTGGTAGCGTGCCGTGTCAGTGGCACTGTATTGTTCTCAAAGCGGGCAAAGAAGTTGTTTAGTCTGTCTGGGAGCAAGACATCCTGGTCCACGACGYGGCTGGTTTTCGTTTTGTAATCCGTGATTGACTGTAGACCCTGCCACATACCTATTGTGTCTGAGCCATTGAATTGCGACTCTACTTTGTCTCTATACTGACGCTTAGCTTGTTTGATTGCCTTGCGGAGGYAATAGCTACACTGTTTGTATTCGGTCATGTTTCCGGTCAACTTACCCTGATTAAAAGCAGTGGTTCGCGCTTTCAGTTTCACACGAATGCAGCCATCAATCCACGGTGTCTGGTTTGGGAATGTTTTAATAGTTGCTGTGGGTATGACATCGCCGATGCACTTGCTAATAAACTCGCTCACCGAATCAGCGTATTCGTCAATATTGTTGTTTGACGCAATGCGGAACATATCCCAGTCCACGTGATCGAAGCAATCTTGAAGCGTGGAATCAGATTGGTCGGACCAGTGTTGAACAGACCTGAGCGCGGGAGCTTCCTGTTTTAGTTTCTGTCTATAGGCTGGAAGCAACAAAATGGAGTCGTGGTCAGCTTTTTTGAAAMGAGGGCGGGGGAGGGRCTTATATGCATTGCGGAAGTTAGAATAACAATGATCCAGGGTTTTACCAGCCCTGGTTGCACAATAMAATTTAGGGAGTCTTGTTTTCAGATTGGCCTTGTTAAAATCCCCAGCTACAATGAATGCAGCCACAGGATATGTGGTTTCCAGTTTACATAGAGTCAAATGATGATGATGATGAAGAGGAAGATGATCACAAAGCAGTGTTTCTCACAATGGGTTCTAATAACAGGGCTTTCTATTCCAAAGCCTGTTCAGAGTAAAGTTCCTACACAAAGGGTGCACATGATAGGCATACTATATATATTTAGGAATTTCAAGCCAATCTATTTTCATATCAACAGATCCATTTTTTTTTTTACTGAATCCAGTTTTAACCCTGTGGACTAGCTACATGAAAATGAACAATTCTGTGCCCTCTCTTTTTGACCAGAGTGCCGATGGAAACAGGTTTTCTACCAGCATATCCCATAATAATCCTCAATGACATTGACTCTCACTCTGTAGAAGGAAATGTTGTGCGTGGTTTGAGTTTGCTTTTCAGGATAGTGTGCTGTGCTTGTAGCCAACAGTGTAGTGAAGCAGCCATTCATTATATGCTATGTACACACACACACACACACACACACACACACACACACATTGACATATATTCCATTACTGTACCAGTTTTCCAAAAACACGGAGCAAACACAATACAAAATACATACACAGGGCTCCTTATTCAAACAGGAGTGCAGCTAATTGGATGTCGTTTTGGCTGATGTATGGTATTTGTTTACTTGTCACATGGCACACACCACAGACACACCTCGAAATCAAACATGGAATCCCACCTGGGACACTCTCCTTCTCTCTTTCTCCTTCTTCCTGTCCCCATACCCCTTCCTCCAGAATCCCTCTCTCCCCTCTCGCTCCCCTTTCTCCATCTCTCCTCTCTCAACCCTCTATTTCTCCACGTCTCTGGTTCCTCCCTCCTTCCTCTCTTCCTCTARTCTCCCTCTCCATGGTCCGTTCCCCCTCTTGGTCGTAGTGGACATCAGAGCAGGATGCAGAGCAGGGTGTGTGTGTGGAGTGTGTGTGTCCTCCTGTCGCTGACACTGGGATGGACCCAAGCTCAAAGCCAGACGACCAACTTCACCAGGTGAGTCAGAAAAGGTGTGTGCTCGCGTGCCTGTATGTGTTTAAATAATGTGTTTGTTAGTGTCTTTGTGTGTCGGTGTTTGTGTATTTAGTGTGTATGTGTACCCAGTGTGTGAGCATATGAAAACATGTGCATGTGTAAATGTTTTGCCTTTTTTCTGTACGTTTGTGCATTACTCTTTCTGTTTTCCTGTCTTTTTCTGTTTTTCCTACAACTCCTTTCCTTAGAAATAGCAGGCAGACGGTTAGGGGTTAGGCTGGTGAGCACTGAGCACTGAGCACTGAAGGAGTCTCATAAAGTGAGGTGGAGCACCAGATGGCTCTGCTCTATGTCAGGACGACACTAAGGCTGCAGTCAAAATGGCACACCATTCCCTATGTAGGGCATTACATTTGACCGGAGCCCTTTCAGATGCAGCCTCAACAGCCCAGATGGGATTTGGATCTTTAATATCAGAACTTTGACTCTCCTCAAAGTGATGGCTATTTAGGAGGGCCAGTTTTCAGCTACCCACTTCAGTCTATATTACCACAACATAAGATACAGTACAGTCATGGCCAAAAGTTTTGAGAATGACACAAATACACATTTTTAAGTCTGCTGCCTCAGTTTGTATGATGGCAATTTGCATATACTCCAGAATGTTATGGAGAGTGATCAGATGAATTGCAATTCATTGCAAAGTCCCCCTTTGCCATGCAAATGAACTGAATCCCCAAAAAAAACATTTCCACTGCATTTCAGCTCTGCCAAAAGGATCAGCTGACATCATGTCAGTGATTCTCTCATTAACACAGGGGTGAGTGTTGACGAGTACAAGGCTGGAGATCACTCTGTCATGCTGATTGAGTTCGAATAACAGACTGGAAGCTTCAAAAGGAYGGTGGTGCTTGGAATCATTGTTCTTCCTCTGTCAAACATGGTTACCCGCAAGGAAACACGTGCCGTCATCATTGCATTGCACAAAAAGGGCTTCTCAGGCAAGGATATTGCTGCCAGTAAGATTGCCCCTAAATCAACCATTTATCAGATCATCAAGAACATCAAGGAGAGCGGTTCAATTGTTGTGAAGAAGGCATCAGGGCGGCCAAGAAAGTCCAGCAAGCGCAAGGACCGTCTCCTAAAGTTGATTCAGCTGCGGGATCGGGGAACCACCAGTACAGAGCTTGCTCAGGAATGGCAGCAGGCAGGTGTGAGTGCATCTGCACGCACAGTGAGACGAAGACTTTTGGAGTATGGCCTGGTGTCAAGAAGGGCAACAAAGAAGCCACTTTTCTCCAGGAGAAACATCAGGGACATACTGATATTCTGCAAAAGGTACAGGAATTGGACTGCTGAGGACTGACGTAAAGTCATTTTCTATGATGAATCCCCTTTTTGATTGTTTGGGGCATCCGGAAAAAAGCTTGTCCGGAGAAGACAAGGTGAGCGCTACCATCAGTCCTGTGTCATGCCAACAGTAAAGCATCCTGAGACCATTGATGTGTGGGGTTGCTTCTCAGCCAAGGGAGTGGGCTCACTCACAATTTTGCCTAAGAACACAGCCWTGAATAAAGAATGGTACCAACACATTCTCCGAGAGCAACTTCTCCCAACCATCCAGGAACAGTTTGGTGACAAACAATGCCTTTTCCAGCATGATAGAGCACCTTGCCATAAGGCAAAAGTGATAACTAAGTGGCTCGGGGAACAAAACATTGATATTTTGGGTCCATGGCCAGGAAACTCCCCAAACCTTAATCCCATTGAGAACTTGTGGTCAATCCTCAAGAGGCGGGTGGACAAACAAAAACCCACAAATTCTGACAAACTCCAAGCATTGATTATGCAAGAATGGGCTGCCATCAGTCAGGATTTGTCCCAGAAATTATTTGACAGCATACCAGGGCAGATTGCAGACGTCTTGAAAAAGAAGGGTCAACACTGCAAATATTGACTCTTTGCATCAACTTCATGTAATTGTCAATAAAAGCCTTTGACACTTATGAAATGCTTGTAATTATACTTTAGTATTTCATAGTAACATCTGACAAAAAATATCTAAAGACACTGAAGCAGCAAACTTTGTGGAAATTAATATTTGTGTCATTCTCAAAACGTTTGGCCACGACTGTACAGTGGACCGTTAGTGCGTGTTTGACAAGCAGATACTGCTGTTACTGCTGAACTGTTTTATTTTTCTTGGCAGGTTAGAAGGGTGGGACCAAACCACTTGAGATGTTTAGGACTTTGGACCATGCAGTGTGATTTTCAGTACCACTTTGAACACAAGCAAKCCTTTCTGTGGACTGTGGAACATGGTTGGTGAAGGAAGCAGGTCAGGTAGAGAAACATTTGGTACACTTTATTTGGATAGTCCCATATAGATAATCTACAGATAGTTATACTATCAACACATGTGTTGATAAGCAACTGCCTGCTAAGGGTGGAGGCCACAAAAAACGGAACTCATCATGAGGGGCCGCAGTGGCTCGTGTGTCTGCGTACCCACATCCATACACCAAATATGGATAACTGATGGTCAATGGGCCCCACCTCGGTCAGTAATTCGACCATGCTTACTGCAAGTTTAGATACCTGGCCGCTAGGCTAATTTACTAATCTAAAATATTTTGCTGACATGGGCTATTTGAGATTTTTTATTTAACCTTTGTTTAACTAGGCAAGTCAGTTAAGAGCAAATTCTTATTTACAATGACGGCCTACACCAGATGACGCTGGGCCAATTGTGCGCAGCCCTATGGGACTCCCAATCATAGCCGGTTGTGATACAGCCTGGATTCAAACRAGGGTGTCTGTAGTGACGCCTATGGCACTGAAATGCAGTGCCTTAGACCGCTGCGCCACTCGGGAGCCCTGATGCTGCTGATGAACAACCACATTGGTCCGCAGGCCTACAAAAGGGGGCCAGTTGCCCATCCCTGATTTAGAATAAGCGTTAGGGTAAAGGTTTAGTTTAGGGTTAGGATAAGGGTTAAGGTTAGGGTTAGTAGATAGTTTAAATGTTGTTGACATCTACAAACCAAACATTCTACAACAGGACGCCGGTGAACTATGAGTTTAGCTATGTTGTGATAAAAAGTGTTGACTGGAATATTGTTTTGTGTGTATATACAGCACAGTATATTCCAACCCCCTGACACCTTTTCCAACTTTATGTTCTTACAGTTCATAACCATTAAATGTTTTTTATATGATTTTTATACAGCCAGAAGCTGAATTAATGAGCCTGAGGGCTGCTGTAAAGTTGTAGAAAGCGGGACACCGCTTTGATCTATGTATGTGTGTGTGTGTGTGTGTGTGTGTGTGTGTGTGTGTGTGTGTGTGTGTGTGTGTGTGTGTGTGTGTGTGTGTGTGTGTGTGTGTGTGTNTGTGTGTGTGTGTGTGTGTGTGTGTGTGTGTGTGTGTGTGTGTGTGTGTGTGTGTGTGTGTGTGTGTGTGTGTGTGTGTGTGTGTGTGTGCACATGTGTGTGCACATGCACACACACATGTTAAAACATGTTATTTAACAGGCTATGTGTAGTACTCAGGTTTTCAAAGTGCCAGTGTCTGCCTGTGTCCCCATTCCAAAGTAAAGTCTGTGCCTGGTGACAATTTTCTGGTGTGAAATCGCTTGAACACGAGTGTATGTGTGTTTGTATGCTTGAATATGCCACAACGTGCCACATTATGCCACATTTTATAACTACCATTATAAAAACACGAGAGTTGACCTATGAGAGTTCACCGGTCCTTCCCAGGATCGGAGAACACAGCCGGACTGTGCGCCTGTGGTTTTGGTATGTTGGTAGAGAGGGGTTCTGCCCCCACTAGTAGTGGTAGAAAAATTCCTGCGACTTCTGAAAACAGTTTTCTAAACGWATAAAATATGCCATGATTAGTTCAAATAATTTGAACTCATCTCTCAATGATTACAAAAAGAGGCAATACAGTTCATCTCTCTCTCCATCTCTTTCTCTCTCTCTCATGCACTCCCTAACTCTCTCAGGCCTATCTTCCACTGCGGAGGTCACTTGGTGACTGACTCAGGCTTCGTGGGCAGTGAGGGTTTCCCCAGCCACTACAAACCCAACCGCAAATGCACTTGGTATATCGCTGTGAGTAACCAACAGTACAGAACATACACTGAGAATACTAAACATTAGGAACACCTTCCTAATATTGAGTTGCACCCCCCCCTGTTACATACGGGAAACTGTTGAGTGTGAAAATCTCAGCAGTGTTGCAGTTCTCCAACACGCCTGGCACCTACTACCATACCCTGTTCAAAGGCTCTTAAATATTTTCTCTGAATGGCACACACACAATCCATGTCTCAATTGTCTCAAGGCATAGAAATCATTATTTAACCAGTGTCCTCCCATTTATCTACACTGATTGAAATGGATTTAAGGTGACCTCAATAGGGGGATCATAGCTTTCACCTGGATTCACCTGGTCACTCTATGTCATGGAAATAGCAAGTGTTCTTACTGTTTTATATACTCAGTGGACATCGCAACACTGTATGACACTACAACTACAGCTCACTCAATATTATAAATCCAGTTATGACGCAGCTATAATGCCTCTATATGACCTGGTCAGACAATAGTGAGATAATGAGTGATCAAATCATGAGTGTGACTCACTGTAACATCAAGGTGTCCTTTAATATGGTCCTGATTGGATCATGACACTGTATGGTACTGTATGGTCATTTAGCAGACAATTTTAGCCAAAGCGACTTGCAATCAGCATATTCAACTCTCAACCATATCCAAAGGAATACCAACCAAACACAGAAATACCTCCAACACCAATTTCCAATTGGCTATAACCAAAACACTTGACACTCTAAGGCTTAACATCTGACCTTTTACCTCCCTCATCTACATACCATAATACCCAGGTCCCCGAAGGCCATGTCGTCATGCTCTCCTTCCGTATGTTTGACCTGGAGGCCGACCCCACCTGTCGCTATGACTACCTGGATGTGTACAACGGCCACTCGCACACGGTGCAGAAGCTGGGGAGGTTCTGTGGAACGTTCCGGCCCGGGGCTCTCATCTCTACCTCCAACACCATGATGCTGGAGATGGTCTCTGATAGTAGTACAGGAGGACGGGGGTTTGTGGCTCACTATCAAGGAGGGAAACCACACATGGATGGTGAGGTTACCCTTTATTCCTTTGTGTTTGTCTTTCCATTTCTTTCTCTTTCTCTTTTACTGTGGCTCTACTGTGTAATTCAGGCGCAATTTACACAAACAGCTGCTCGTACACTCACTCTCACACTCTCAACTCCTCAACCCTCATTCACAACTGTATACTGTGTCTTTTTTTTTAGCTTTCATTAGAATTTCACTTGCATGGTCTTTCTCTTTCTCACTACCTCTGCTTCTCCTTCTCTTCAGAGAACCAGTTTTGTGGGGGGAGGCTGACGAAGGCTCAGGGTTCTGTTAAGACCCCCAACTGGCCCAACTCAGATTACCCAGCAGGCATCAGCTGCTCCTGGCACATCTCTGTGAAGCCCAGCAACGTCAGGCTATACCAATCACAACACAGCATCAGCATACACCTCCACATATCACAACACAGCGTCAGCACACCTCCACATATCACAACACAGCATCAGCACACACCTCCACATATCACAACACAGCGTCAGCACACACTTGTTTTATCTTTATCTTTCATTGGATAACTTTATTTGACATTCTGAGACTGTTCTGGAAGCTTGATGCAAGTCCTCAAGTTATGGGTTAAGATTTGCGTGTGTGTGTGTGCACCACCTGACGGTGGTGTTGTGACTGTGTGTTAATGAAAGGCTTCATTGAAGGAGTAGGGGCGTGTACATGTGTGCCGAAAGATTGACCGAGAGAGAGAGGCAGAGAGAGAGAGAGGGAGGGAGAGAGTGAGAGAGAGAGCGAGAGAACGTACAGCTAAATGCCCCTCTGTATTCTAAATGTCAGCACCGACCACCTCCCTTCCCTCTACATTATAGTACAAGAAATATGAATAACAAGAAGCGACTACAGTGACACACACAGTGCATTTGGAAAGTATTCAGACCCCTTGACTTTTACCACATTTTTACGTTGCAGCATTATTCTGAAATGGATTTTAAAAAAAACGTTTCCTCATCAATCTACACACAATACCTCATAATGACAAAGCAAAAATGAAATATCACATTTACATAAGTATTCTGACCTATTACTCAGTACTTTGTTAAAGAACCGCTGGCAGCGATTACAGCCTCGAATCTTTTTCGGTATCACGCTACAACTTGGCACACCTGTATCTGGGGAGTTTCCCCCATTCTTCTCTGCAGATCCTGTCAAGGTCTGTCAGGTTGGATGGGAAGTGTCGCTGCACAGCTATTTTCAGGTCTCTCTAGAGATGTTCAATCGGTTTCAAGTCCGGGCTCTGGCTGGGCCACTCAAGGACATTCAAAGACTTGTCCAAAGCCAATCCTGCGTTGACCTTCGCCCAAGTCTGAGGTCCTGAGCGCTCTGGAGCAGGTTTTCATCAATGATCTCTCTGTACTTTGCTCCGATCATCTTTCCCTTGAACCTGACTAGTCTCCCTGCCGTTGAAAAACATCCCCACAGCATGATGCTGCCACCACCATGCTTCACTGTAGGCATGGTGCCAGGTGTCCTCCAGACGTGATGCTTGGCATTCAGGCCAGAGTTCAATCTTTATTTCATCAGTCCAGAGAATCTTGTTTCTCGTGGTCTGAGAGTCCTTTAGGTGCCTTTTGGCAAACTCCAAGAGAGRTGTCGTGTGCCTTTTACTGAGGAATGGCTTCCGTCTGGCCACTCTACCATAAAGGCCTGATTGGTGGAGTGCTGCAGAGATGCTTGTCCTTCTGGAAGGTTCTCCCATTGGGTTTTTTGTCACCTCCCTGACCAAGTCCCTTCTCCCCCGATTTCTCAGTTTGGCCAGACGGCCAGCTCCAGGAAGAGTCTTGGTGGTTCCAAACTTCTTCCATTTAAGAATGATGGCCACTGTGTTCTTTGGGACCTTCAATGCTGCAGAAATACTGAATACTTTCCGAATGTTCTGTATATTGTATAACTAGAACATATTGTGACCTTCGAAGTTAAAGGTTCTATCTCCCAAAATATGATTTTGAGATAATTGGCTTCAAAGTTCCGAACCCTCATTGGTTTGAATGGTGTGAGCAACTTGTAACTTGTGTAACTTAACAACATGTAGCAACAGTTAATGTAAAAACGATGGTTAATGTAATAACACTAACAATTGTTACAGGGTATTTATAATACTATTAAGGTAGAGAACCTGTACTGTATGTTTGGTGCTGTGTTTCTGTCATCTTATGAATGACATGACATTATGAGTTGTTATGTATTCCTAGGTGATCAAGGTCAAGTTTGAGAAGTTGGATATTGAGGCTGACAGTTACTGTCGCTATGACTACGTGGCATTCTTTAATGGGGGTGAGAGGGACGACTCGCGGCGCATCGGGAAGTACTGTGGTGACAGGGTACCAGGGTCAGAAAATGTTCCTACTATGTTATTGAAATGTTTATCGAAAGTTGTTAACTTGTTAACTTATATTTTGAAAACTAAGATGGCTGCCAAATTTCCACTACCTGAGCATATATTTTTTTTGATCCAAATCTACCCCTTCCCTTTCACTCTCTCGCCCCTCTCCTTCCCTTCACTATTCACTCTTCCCTCTTCCTCTCCTCTCTCTTCTCCCTCATTTCTCTTTCCCGTCTTCTGCTCCATCTCCTCCCTCCTCCTCTTCCCTCTCTCCCTCCTCCATTCCCTTCTCTCCTGCAGGACCATAGTGACTAATGGAAATGAGCTCCTGGTCCAGTTTGTGTCGGACCTCAGTGTGACATCTAATGGCTTCATGGCCCACTACTCCAGCGTGCCCCGAGGGTCCCGGACACCCTCCGCGGGGGGAGACACCATCCACGGGCCTCGGGTCGCCTCCACAACCCAGAAACCTATTTTCAAGCTGGCCAAACCAGCCCGGCCTACCCCTAAATCCAAGTCAGCCATCCGGGCAAAGCCCAGCCTAAAACCAGTCACCAGACCTAGTGTAAGAATACCAGTGAAACCTACACCACGTAAGCCCACATCCAAGCCTCAAGTCAGACCCACACTTAAACCTAAACCTGCTAAGCCTATTCCTAAAGCTGGGGCTAGGCCTACACCTAAACAGGGTACCAAGGCTAAGCCAACCCCTAAACCTAGCATCAAAGCGAAATCCAAGCCCACACCAAAACCAATGGCCAAACCAGTGAAACCAACAAAGAAACTCGTCTCTAAGCCTGGAGCCAAGCCTACACCTAAATCAGTGACTAAGCCTAAAGCTACAGCTAAGTCTGGACAAAGCTGGACCAAGACTGTGACTAAGAAACTTGCAGTGAGCAAGAAACGTGAGTGTGTTACACAGTCTGATGAGCTACTGACAGTGTACTGCTGGCCACTGTGATTGTTGCTGCTACTTTTCATACGTTTTGTTTTGAAATAACAGTGTATGTGTGTGTGTGCGCGCACGTGTGTGTATTTTGCAGCCCTACCGATGAACCCGCTGTGTAAACAGGCTTGTAAGAGGACAGGAACACTACAATCCAACTTCTGCCCTAATGATTTCGGTGAGACACTCATACTCTCTTCTTGCTCCTTATATTTTCCTCTCCTCTCAGTCTTCCCTACTGATTTATCTTGCTCTCTCGCTCGCTCTCTCGCTCTCTCTCTCTCTCGTTCGTTGGCATGGGAGACAGATAGGAAGAAGCCACAGCACTAAGAACAATTATTATAAATAGCTAAAAACAATGTGCTGTGGGAAAATGATAATCTCTCTCATATATATTTATATACAGTACCAGTCATGTAGGAACCAAAAACATATATTTTACATTTGGATTCCTCAAAGTTCCTCAAACCCTTTGCCTTGATGACAGCTTTGCACACTCTTGGCATTCTCTCAACCAGCTTCATGAGGTAGTCACCTGGAATGCATTTCAATAACAGGTGTGCCTTGTTAAAAGTTCATTTGTGGAATATTTTTCCTTCCTAATGCTTTTGAGCCAATCAGCTGTTCTGTGATAAGGTGGGGTGGCATAGAGAAGATACCCCTTTTTGGTAAAATACCAAGTCCATATTATGGCAAGAACAGCTCAAATAAGCAAAGAGAAACGACAGTCTATCAGCACTTTAAGACATGAAGGTCAGTCAATGCAGAAAATTTCAAGAACTTTGAAATGATAAGTGCAGTCGTAAAAACCATCCATCTCTATGATGACACTGGCTCTCATGAGGACCGCCACAGGAAAGGAAGACCCAGAGTTACCTCTGCTGAAAAGGATAAGTTCATTAGAGATAACTGCACCTCAGATTGCAGCCCAAATAAATGCTTCAAATAGTTCAAGTAACAGACATCTCAACATCAACTGTTCTGAAGATATTGCATGAATTAGGCCTTCATGGTCGATTGCTGCAAAGAAACCACTACTAAAGAATAACAATAAAAAGAAGAGACTTGCTTGGGCCAAGAAACACGAGCAATGGACATTAGACCGGTGGAAATTTGTCCTTGTGTCAGAGGAGTCCAAATTTGAGATTTTCTAGTATCCAATTGCCGTGTCTTTGTGAGACGCAGAGTAGGCGAAACTGATTATCTCTGCATGTGTGGTTCCCACTGTGAAGCATGGAGGAGGTGTGATGGTGTAGGGGTGCTTTGCTGGTGACACTGTCAGTGATTTATTTCGATTTCAAGGCACACTTAACCAGCATGGCGACCACAGCATTCTGCAGTGATACGCCATCCCATCTGGTTTGCGCTTAGTGGGACTATCATTTGTTTTTAAACAGGACAATGACCCAAAGCACACCTCCAGGCTGTGTAAGGGCTATTTGACCAAGAAGGAGAGTGATGGAGTGCTGCATCAGATGAACTGGCCTCCACAATCACCCGACCTCAACCCAATTGAGATGGTTTGGGATGAGTTGGACCTCAGAGTGAAGGAAAAGCAGCCAAAAAGTGCTCAGCATATGTGGGAACTCCTTCAAGACTGTAGGAAAAGCATCCCTCATGATACTGTTTGAGAGAATGCCAAGAGTGTGCAAAGCTGTCATCAAGGCAAAGGGTTGCTCCTTTAAAGAATCTAGAATATAACATTTATTTTGATTTGTTTAACACTTTTTTGGTTACTACATAATTCCATATGTGTTATTTCATAGTTTTGATGTCTTCACTATTATTCTACAATGTAGAAAATAGTACAAAATAAAGAAAAACACTTGAATGAATAGGTGTGTCCAAACTTTTGACTGGTACTGTATCTATAAATAAATCACTACACTGAGTGTACAACACATTAGGAACACCTTCCTAATATTGAGTTGCACCCCTTTTTGCTCTCAGAACAGCCTCAATTCGCCAGGGCATGGACTTTTCAAAGTGTTGAAAGCGTTCCACAGGAATGCTTGCCCATGTTGACTCCAATGCTTCCCATATTTGTGTCAAATTGTCTGGATGTCCTTTGGTTGGTGTACCATTCTTGAATGAAAAACCCAGCAGCGTTGCAGTTTTTGACACACTCAACCGGTGCACCTGGCACCTACTACCATAATCCGTTCAAAGGCATTTAAATATTTTGTCTTGCCATTCACCCTCTGAATGGCACGCATAAACAATCCATGTCTCAATTGTCTCAAGGCTTTTAAACTCCTTCTTTCACCTGTCTCCTTCCCTTTATCCGCACTGATTGAAGTGGATTTAACAAGTGACATCAACAAGGGATCATAGCTTTCACCTGGGTTCACCTGGTTAGTCTGTGTCACGGAAAAAGCAGGTGTTCTGTATACTCAGTGTATTGACGCCATTCTCAGACTGTCACTCAATACTGCGACTCACACTAGAACAGCCATGGGAAAATGTTTGTCATAAGCCTTTATTTGACATGTATATATTATCTCTGCCTACACAAACGGACATCCCCCACATCACTTATTACCAGAGAAGGGAGTGGGATGATTGAGTCAGAATGTACAAACCATAGAACTAGAATCCTGGTAACTCCTGGTAACTAAATTACCAATAATCCTGGTAATTATTTTTTCCACCCCTCCCTGTCACCTTTTTTCCCTCATCCCCAACCTGCATCTCTCTATTCCACCCTCCCTCCCCCTACCAGTGATCATGGGGAAGGTGACATCCTTGGTCCCAGGCCCCAGGGGCAGTGTGACTGTGGACGTGTCTCTCATCAAGGCCTATAGGAGTGGTCGCCTGGCCATCACCCGATCAGGACCAGCCAAGTCCATCAAACTCACCTCCACCTGCAAGAAGTGCCCTGGCCTACGCAAAGGTGCGTAAAAGTCTCACATACACACTGGCCACATAAACACGCATACCTATAAAGGAGCATGCAGAAGCACACACACCAATTCACACAACTGAGAGGAGCATTAGATTATTTTAATCCACTGCACAAGATACTTATATAACCGTCTGGCCTATGTGGTGGGTGGACTAATTGACTGATACATAGGTTCATTCATTCATTCATCCATTCATGTATTAATTCATTCTTTCAGGAGCGAACTACGTGTTGATGGGCAAGGTGGACACGGAGGGACATGGCCTTCTCAACCCCTCTAGCTTCGCTCTCTTGTACAAGGCAGTCCACACCAAAGCACTGGCCACTCTCGCACTCCAACCATGCTGATCTCACAGCCCAGTCCACCAATCCCTGAGCAGGAAATATGCCATTCCTCCGACTTAACAACAACTGCACAACAGCAGTCCAAATATGCTAAATATGAAATGTAAACTCATTCTAAAAAAGCGGATAAAAAGGAGTTGTTACAAAATATTTCCGTGAAAACTACCAATGATGGCTGCCAAAAAGGCAGGGGCACAGGGCTAACCATTAGATACAGTTGACATGTTTTTATATTGTTGAATTATTTTATATTTTTTATACACTCAGATATACTTCTTTGTATTTGTATGTAAATTATGATATTTCTGTGATTAAAAAGGATATATATCACTAAGGTTCAGGTCTTTTGTGTGTCACATTAAATGTAGTTTTCTGAAGACACGACTAAAACGTGGCCCATGTTTCAGCAACGGTACTTCCTCCATCCATTTGATAGATGGACCTTCTCTGCCAAATATTGTGTCTCACGCTAGAACAGCCATGGGAAATTGTTTGTCAAACGCCTTTATTTGACATTTATATATTATGGTGCCGAAGGAGATGGCCGCCGATTTGCGATCCCGTAATCGATTGTGCTATTGGGTATGTTTTTTTGCGTTATTAAGTCGGACAGGAAGGATTTACTCCAGACACACGACAAGGCCCTCATCCCTGTCATTCGCAGGAGGAACAGACGGAGGTATCATGGACAACGATTCGGGTGCCTTGTAAGGATCCGTCCCCGAGAGGGTAATCTACCTTAACCATCGCTCATATTAGCCAACTTACAATCAATCGATAATAAAATAGATGAACTACGAGCGCATACCAACGGGACATTAAAAACTGTAATAACTAATGTTTCACTGAGTCGTGGCTGAACGATGACATGATTAACATACAGTTGGCGGGTTTTAAGCTTTTTCGTGGCCTCTGGTAAGACAAGGGGGGCGGCCTATGCATATTTGTAAACAACAGCTGGTGCACGAAATCTAAGGAAGTCTCGAGGTTTTTCTTGCCTGAGGTAAAGTATCTCATGATAAGCTGTAGACCACACTATTTACTAAGAGATTTTACATCTATATTTTTCATAGATGTCTATATACCATCGCAGACCGATGCTGGCACTAAGACCGCACTCAATGAGCTGTTTACGGCCATAAGAAAACAGGAAAACGCTCATCCAGAGGCGGCGCCCCTAGTGGCCTGGGACTTCAATGCAGGGAAACTCAAATCAGTTTTACCTGATTTCTATTAGCATGTTAAATATGCAACCAGAGGGAAAAAAAACTCTAGACCACATTTACTCCACACACAGAGACACGTACAAAGCTCTCCCTTGGCCTCCATTTGGAAAATCTGACCATAACTATGTCCTCCTGATTCCTGCTTACAAGCAAAAACTAAAGCAGGAAGCACCAGTGATTTGGTCATTAAAAAAGTGGTCAGATGAAGCAGATGCTAAGCTACAGGACACAGGAATGTTTTGCTAGCACAGACTGGAATATGTTCTGGGATTCTTCCGATGGCATTGAGGAGAACACCACATCAGTTACTGGCTTCATCAATAAGTGCATCGATGACGTCATCCCCACAGCGACCGTATGTAACAGTATAGCTTCCGTCCTTCTCCTCGCCCCTACCTGGGCTCGAACCAGGGACCCTCTGCACACATCAACAACTGCCTCTCACAAAGCATCGTTACCCATCATTCC
Source organism: Salvelinus sp. IW2-2015 (assembly GCF_002910315.2). NCBI lineage: Eukaryota > Metazoa > Chordata > Actinopteri > Salmoniformes > Salmonidae > Salvelinus > Salvelinus sp. IW2-2015. Next base: position 18,308,709 of record NC_036876.1, read on the forward strand.
ACAAAAGCCACGGCCCTTGCAGAGCAAGGGAAACAACTACTTCAAGGTTTCAGAGCGAGTGACGTCACCGAATGAAATGCTATTAGCGCACACCCCGCTAACTAGCTAGCCATTTCACATCGGTTACATGTACGTACATACCCCAACCAGAAGCCATGGATTACAGGCAACATCCGCACTGAGCTAAAGGGAGCTGCCGCTTTCAAGGAGAGGGACTCTAACCTGGAAGCTTATAAGAAATCCTGCTATGCCCTCCAACGAACCATCAAACAGGCAAAGCATCAACACAGGACTAAGATTGAATCGTACTACACCGGCTCCGATGCTTGTCGGATGTGGCAGGGCTTGCAAACTATTACAGACTACAAATGGAAGCACAGCCATGAGCTGACCAGTGACACAAACCTACCAGATGAGCTAAATCACTTCTGTCTCGACCTTTAAACAGGTCAACATTCACAAGGCCGCAGGGCCAGACGGATTACCACGAGCATGCGCTGACCAACTGGCAAGTGTCTTCACTGACATTTTCAACCTGTCCCTGACTGAGTCTGTAATAGCAACATGTTTCAAGCAGACCACCATAGTCCCTGTACCCAAGAACACTAAGGTAACCTGCCTAAATGACTACCGACATGTAGCACTCACGTCTGTAGCCATTAAGTGGTTTGAAAGGCTGGTCATGGCTCACATAAACACCATTATCCCATTATCCCAGAAACCCTAGACCCACTCCAATTTGCATACCGCCTCAACAGATCCACAGATGATGCAACCTCTATTGCGCTCCACATTGCCCTTTCCCACCTGGACAAAAGGAACACCTATGTGAGAATGATATTCATTGACTACAGCTCAGCGTTCAACACCATAATTCCCTCAAAGCCCATCACTAAGCTAAGGACCCTGGGACTAAACACTTCCCTCTGCAACTGGATCCTGGACTTCCTGATGGGCCGCCCCAAGGTGGTAAGGAACAACACATGCGGCACGCTGCTCCTCAACACTGGGGCCCCTCAGGGGTGCGTGCTCAGTCCCCTCCTGTACTCCCTGTTCACTCATGACTGCATGGCCAGGCACGACTCCATCACCATCATCAAGTTTGCCGATGACACAACAGTGGTAGGCCTGATCATCGACAAGGATGAGACAGCCTATAGGGAGGAAGTCAGAGACCTGGTGCCAGGACAACAATCTCTCCCTCAATGTGATCAAGACAAAGGAGATGATTGTGGACTACAGGAAAAGGAGGACCGAGCATGCTCCTATTCTCATCGACAGGGCTGTAGTGGAACAGGTTGAGAGCTTCAAGTTCCTTGGTGTCCACATCACCAACAAACTATCATGGTCCAAACACATCAAGACAGTCGTGAAAAGGGCACGACAAAGCCTATCCCCCCTCAGGAGACTGAAATGATTTGGCATGGGTCCTCAGATCCTCAAAAAGTTATACAAGTTATAGGGCCGTGGCTTGCATAATTGCCTGGTATGGCAACTGCTGGGCCTCCGACCACAAGGCACTACAGAGGGTAGTGCATACGGCCCAGTACATCACTGGGGCCAAGCTTCCTGCCATCCAGGACCTCTACACCAGGCGGTGTCAGAGGAAGGCCCTAAAAATTGTCAAAGACTCCAGCTACCCTAGTCATAGACTGTTCTCTCTGCTACCGCATGGCAAGCGGTACCAGAGCACCAAGTCGAGGTCCAAAAGACTTCTTAACAGCTTCTACCCCCAAGCCATAAGACTCCTAAACAGTTGATCAAAGGGCTACCCAGACCTCTCTTTTACGCTGCTGCTACTCTTAGTTTATAATCTATGCATGGTCACTTTAACTCCAGCTACATGTACATATTACCTCAAATAACCGGTGCCCTCGCACATTGACTCTGTACCGATACCCCCTGTATATAGCCTCGCTTGTTATTTTGCTGATGCTGTTTAATTATTTGTTACTTTCATTTTCTATTTTCTATTTTCCCTTATCTATTGTTTACTTAACACATTTTTCTTAAAGCATTGTTGGTTAAGGGCTTGTAAGTATTGTATTCTGCGCATGTGACAAATACAATTTGATTTGATTTGAAATACAAGGCAATGGCTACACCTGGTCGTTGTTTGTGGTTCGGCATGGCATGATATCACATCGAAAACTCAATGGACACACTATGACAATGATTTATCAGAACAATCATATACAGTACAATGAAGAGTTACATAATGGCCTTGACACAATTAACCTGTGGTCACGATCAAGACAAGTTCTGTAATCTTGGGAACGCATGGCTCAGAGACTATTCAGGTTGTGTCGCCATCGGGTAGTTTATTGGAGAATTTACTCTCTCTCCTCCCTATCTATTTCTCTCTCTCCTGCTTTCAGACCCCTTTTTTCTCTCTTCCTCTCTCTCTCTCCTTCCAAACTATCATTCTCACTCTGTCACGGTGACACACTAGCTAAATAAGGGAAGGTGACAGTGTTGGGTGGAAGGTGGAGTGAACACAGAGAGTTTGGGCTGCTGCCAAAATGAAAAGATGGGATGGATGGGCAATAGGAGACCTTTCTCTTTTTCCCTCTCATTTGTTTTTAATCACTCTCTCCTCAGTTGCACCTGTCTCTATTTCTGTATTTCTGTGTGTGTGTGCGTGCGTGCGTGTTTTTTGTGTCTGTGTGTGTCACATAACCCTGTAATGGCCAGCTGCTCCTGCTGCACCTCACAGCACTGACACAGCAGAAAACACAGACAGACACACACGCAGGCAGACACAGACAGACAGACAGACAGACAGACAGACAGACAGACAGACAGACAGACAAGACAGACAACACAGCACACACAACAGCAGACACAAAGACAGACAACACAACAACAGACCACACAGACACACACACATCACACACACACACACACACACACACACACACACACCACACACACACACACACACACACCACACAAACGACAACACCACACACCCACATCAAAAAACAAGGGAGACAGCACGGCTTGGCACACTGTAACCTGCAAAATCTGTGATCCAAACTCATTTGCAACAGTTTGAATAAATATACTCTGACTCAGAGTGAAGTAGCCGACATGCATCTTGGCTTATTAACGAAGAAGCTTTATGCTATTGTGTGGACAGTAATTTTTAGCATGTGTATATAAGATAGGCTATATATGATTTTATAAATACTCACATCGCGACTCGTAATGCTTCTCTTATAATTATTAGTTACTTTTATTCATAAATTTTTTGTTGTTATTTTTCTTTTAAAATTGTCAGGTCTACTCTTGTTGTATTCGCGCAGTGACAAGATTTGATTTTAAAATATTACAAGCAAGGCATTAAGCAGACGATTGACGTTGACTAGCAAGAATTGGTCTGAGAATTGTCCTATATCAAGACAGAATTATTTTAATTAACATTGTACATGAATGGAATCATAGAAGGCATAAAGCTTAACCTTTTGGGCTGCAGGGGCATATTGAGTAGCCTGGATAAAAGGTTGTCCATTTCAAACGGCCTCGTACTCAATTCTTGCTCGTACAATATGCATATTATTATTACTATTGGATAGAAAACACTCTCTAGTTTCTAAAACCGTTTGAATTATATCTGTGAGTAAAACAGAACTCATTTTGCAGCAAACTTCCTGACAGGAAGTGGAAAATCTGAAATCGATGCTCTGTTCTAGGGCCTGCCTATAAATGTGCTTGATATTTATTAGTATACATGCACTACTTCATACGCCTTCCACTAGATGTCAACAGGCAGTGAGAGAAGAAATGGAGTGTATAACATGATCTGAGGTCGAATAAAAGCTCTTGGCATGACGTGACCCCAATTTCCTGTTTTCTGGAACGCGCGAGAAGGGACCTGGTATTGCCTTCTGTAAAGCTGTCGTTATAGACGACTAATATCTCCGGCTTTGATTTTATTTGATAAATGTGACAATATCATCGTAAAGTATGTTTTTTCAATATAGTTTTATTAGATTATTGAAATTTTTTCGGGACGTTAGGCGTGTTGCTTTATCTGCGTTTGTTCAGGAAGGAGAGCTTCGCGCCACTTTGCTAGCTTTCCGTGCTAATTGACTGGAGAAGAGGACATTCTAAAACCAAACAACGATTGTTCCCGACAAAGGACCCCTTGTACAACATTCTGATGGAAGATCATCAAAAGTAGGACCCATTTTATGATGCTATTTCATATATCTGTCGAACATGTGAACTAGTAGTTTGCGCCCAGATTTTGGGCGCGCTCTCGCCATAGCGTAAACTGCATGCCGTAATGAAGTTATTTTTAGAATTCTAACACGGCGATTGCATTAAGAACTAGTGTATCTATCATTTCCTATACAACATGTATTTTTTAGTAACGTTTATGAATAGTTATTTGGTCAGAACAGTTGAGTGTCATAAAAATATCCGCACATTCTGGGAAAAAGATGCTACGTTAGCACAATGTATAACCACTGATTTCAGCTCTAAATATGCACATTTTCGAACAAAACATAAGTGTATGTATAACCTGATGTTATAGGACTGTCATCTGATGACGCTTATCAAGGTTAGTCAAAAATTATATATCTTTTGCTGGTTTGTTACGATCGCTAACTTTTGCTGCTGGTAAATGGCTTGTGTTTCTGGCTATTGTGGTAAGCTAATATAATGCTATATTGTGTTTTCGCTGTAAAACACTTAAGAAATCGGAAATATTGGCTGGATTCACAAGATGCTTGTCTTTCATTTGCTGTACACCATGGATTTTTCAGAAATGTTTTATGATGAGTATTTAGGTATTTCACGTTGGTCTCTATAATTACTCTGGCTGCTTCGGTGCTATTTGTGACGGTAGCTGTGATGGTAGCTGCAATGTAAAACTGATTTATACCTCAAATATGCACATTTTTCGAACAAAACATAGATTTATTGTATAACATGTTATAAGACTGTCATCTGATGAAGTTGTTTCTTGGTTAGTTTGGTTGGTTCTTGGTTAGTTAGGTTGGTTTTGTGCATGCTACCTGTGCTGTGAAAAATGTCTGTCCTTTTTTGTATTTGGTGGTGAGCTAACATAAATATACGTGGTGMTTTCGCTGTAAAACATTTTAAAAATCGGACATGTTGGCTGGATTCACAAGATGTTTATCTTTCATTTGCTGTATTGGACTTGTTAATGTGTGAAAGTTAAATATTTCTAAAAAATATATTTTGAATTTCGCGCCCTGCACTTGAAGTGGCTGTCATATTGTGCCCGGCTTCGGGCTTGCAGCCCAAAGAAGTTTTTAACTTGAAAGATCATATCCATGACAAATCAGCACTATTTAAAGGTCACGCAAAGTAAGTCACAGAGTTTGGAAACTGTTCATTGAGATTTAGTTTGATTGGAGAAGTGAGGAACCCTCGGGTCATGAAACCAGAGACTGATCAAGGCAGTGCATGCGTGTGTACGTGCTTGTGTGTGCACGCGCGCACAACACAACAAGCACAACACAACACGCACAGCTGGTTGTGGGCTGGTCACGTCCAATCACATTCCTCTTATTCTCAGGCATTTTCCTCTTTCAGCAGGCACTCATTCTCTCGCTCTCTCTGCTGTCCTTCTGTCCCCCACTCACACTCTCTCTTCTGCTCTCCCTCTCTCCTCCTGCACTCTTCAGTCTCTCTTATTGTCCTTCTCCTTTAATCCATCTGTCACTCTCTCTCTATTTCTTCTTCTGATTCTCAGTCCTGCTGTCTTTCCCTCCCACTGGCCTCTATGTGCATCAATCTGTCATGCACCTATTCTCTCTTTCTCCTCATACCTTTCCAGTGGTTAAAGGCTATGACCATTGACCTTCATTCACCCCTCTATTTCAGAGGGTTCAAATGCAACAAATTAAGGCCTCCCAGGTGGCGCAGTGGTCTAGGGCACCAGAGACTCTGGGTTCGCGCCCAGGCTCTGTCGCAGCCGGTCGCGACCGGGAGGGCCGTGGGGCGACGCACAATTGGCCTAGCGTCGTCTGGGTTAGGGAGGGTTTGGCCGGTAGGGATATCCTTGTCTCATCGCGCTCTAGCGGCTCTTGTGGCGGGCCGGGCGCAATGCACGCTAACCAGGTCGCCAGGTGCACAGTGTTTCCTCCGACACATTGGTGCGGCTGGCTTCCGGGTTGGATGCGCACTGTGTTAAGAAGCAGTGCGGCTTGGTTGGGTTGTGTTTCGGAGGACGCATGGCTTTTGACCTTCGTCTCTCCCGAGCCCGTACGGGAGTTGTAGCGATGAGACAAGATAGTAACTACTAACAATTGGATACCACGAAATTGGGGAGAAAAAGGGGGTAAAAAAATAAAAATTGATTTAAAAAATGCTACAAATTGTTGACCTTGTGAAAGTTGTTATGGGAAGGTTGCCATGGATCCATTTACGACATACCACATGTATGAAGTATTGAAGGTATGCAATACACACACAGAGACAGACACAAAGACACACTCACTGAGCTGTGTGACATTTACAATCACATGGAACAGAACATTGGTCAAAAACAAATAAACTCAGTCTATGATACTAATGAGAATGATTCATATTTCWATTTTTATTTATTATGGATACCGTTATACATTTWAAAAACATTACAATACATTCGGAGCAGATTTCACACCATATTAAGTGCGTGCCGTCAGGCCTCTACTCTACGCGGGCGCCGAAGACGTGGAAGTCGATTATGGCAGCCCCCCGCACCTCTCTGGGTTAAATGCGGAAGACACATTTCAGTTGAAGGCATTCAGTTGTACAACTGACTAGGTATCCCCCCTTTCCCTTTTTTTTTTACTACCACATATCTATAACACAAAATCCACATGTACGTGTGTGTATAGTACATATGTTTTCATGTGTATGTATGCATGTGTCTGTTTGTGTTGCTTCACAGTCCCCGCTGTTCCATAAGGTGCAATTGTATCTGTTTTTTAAATCTGATTTTACTGCTGGCATGAGACAGCTCGGTGCATTCAACATGTCAATACCTTATATTTGCGCTCTGTGTACATCCAAGTGTACATCCGTGTTGCCTTGTTCTGAGCCCCTTTTGTGGGACCTGAACACACAACTGCACAGTAGTCCAGGTGCGACAAAACTAGGGCCTGTAGAACCTGCATTGTTGATTGTGCTGTTACGAATGCAGAGCAACACTTGACTATTGACAGACTTGTCCCCACCTTTAGCTACTGTTGTATCAATATGTTTTGACCATCACAGTTTACAATCCAGGGTAACTCCAAGCAGTTTAGTCTCCTCAAATATCCACATTATTCATTACAAGATTTAGTTGAGATTTAGGGTTTAGTGAAAAATGTGTCCAAAATACAATGCTTTTAGTTTTTGAAATATTTAAGACTAATTTATTCCTTGCCACCCATTCTGAAACTAACTGCAGCTCTTTGTTAAGTGTTGATGTCATTTCAGTCGCTGTGGTAGCTGATGAGAATAGTGTTGAGTCATCCGCATACATAGACACACTGGCTTTACTCAAAGCCAAATGTTGTTAGTAAAGAATGAGAAAAATATGGAACCCGCACACTGTTCTTGGTAGTATCACTGCTCTTTAATAAGCTTTACGTATCGGCCTCATGGCCTTCGTCAGAGCTTTTGTGAGTTTTTWAAATTAGCACCCTTATGTAGACCTAGCTCCACCCAAAGCCYTTCCACGCATCGAATGTGGTTGGAGTCGAAGGAAAACAAATAATTGCTACCAAATATAACAATATGCATTTCATTAATATTTGAATAAAGTGTGTACATAAAACATATTAAACACCTCTGTAAACCACAATGAGGACATCAGAGTAATCTGAAATAGGGGCATAATTCATGTTCAAATTTACAACATAACCTACATAGGCATTTAATCATTAAGACCTTTAGGAAATAATGTCTGGAGGGTGAAAATCCAAAAACATTCTCTTTTGCTCAGAGTATAATTTATATAATCTCCCCTGTCTGATATCTTAACTTTCTCTATGCCACAAAATCTAAAGGTAGAACTGTCATGTTTCAGGTCATTAAAATGTACTGCGACTGGATAATCCCTGTCGTTTCTCCTAATTTAACTTTTATGTTCACTTATTCTGTTTGAGAGAACGAGAGGTTTTACCTACATAGCACAGCCCACATGGACATTTAATAATGTAGATTACATGGGTGGTGGAGCACGTAATAATGTAATATATTTGGAACCGTTTTCCTGTATGTGGGAGGCTTCATCGTATTGTTGCACTGTTAGTAAAGAATGAAAAAAGTAAGCTACCCTGGGGAATTCCTGATTCTACCTGGAATTTGTTGGAGAGGCTTCCATTAAAGAACACCCTCTGTGTTCAATTAGACAGGTAACTCTTTATCCACAATATAGCAGGGGGTGTAAAGCCATAACACATACGTTTTTCCAGCGGAAGGGGGCTGTCCAGGCTGTGCCCAGGCAGTTGATTGACTAGGACAGGGAGAGGTAGCTGGAGTGGCAACCACAGCCATGGATAGAACACCAAAGCACCCAGCAGAAGACAGCTGGTACAGGGGCTCAAAGCAATTTGAATGTTCGGACGCGGGGGAAGACGGTAGGCGCACCGAGAACGATTCTTCTCCTTCTTTCTGGTTCCGACACGCATCCATTTACGCTAACCTGGAGTCGAACAATGAGCAGCCATTTTCTGGTCCAAGTTAGTGCAGTGGCAGAAATGTACCATAGTCCAGGAAGGTCTCATTATGATCCTCTTGGATGTTTTGATAGGAAGTATTTAAAGATGTCGAAAGTCTCATAGAAATCTTATTCAGTTCAAGGTGSTTAGTCAAATGTTTTATCTCTTCATGAAGAGTAATAATCCTTTCTTTAGCTGCATCAAGTTCAATACATTTTTCACAAATTAAGGTCTCCATTGGACCTTTCCCCGTTACAACAACGAACATGTGGCAGATTATACATTTAGTAGCAAGCGAGTCCCCAGAAGATTCAAATGAGTTTTCACTGCTGCACGCCGACAGTCCAAGGGAACAGACATTTCCTGGGTCTGCCGGGGACTTAGATGCTTGAACCTCATTGACCCACATGCATAAGGAGGGATGTCATGGCCTTTGATTCCAGAGAGTGGAATCAAATAACTGTGTATCTGAAGTGTGGTGACTGCCAAAGCTCTGTTTTGCTCTGTGCAAGCCAATGACCTAGTAATATTTACTGGATATGACTTCTCTACTTTTCCTGTCCTCTTTTGCACTATCATTTCCGCTCTTCCCCTCCTCCCCCATCTCTCGCACTCCCAGTGTCCTAAGTCCAGTAGATGCTGGATGATGCAGCTCTGACATCACTCTTTCTCACGCTCCCTGTCTCCCCACTCCCACCCCTCTTCTTCCTCTGGGCTCCCCCATCCTCCTCTTTTCCCCTGGAGTAATGGATRGGTTGTTGATGCCCCATGTAAACAGACAAATCACGCACCCAATACATCTAACTAACACAWAGCCTACACTTGTAGAAAATCCAAACAAATGTGGTGCCACTACGATTTATGACCTCTAAGGGACCAGCATCTGGTCAAGATACAAAATGTTGTTTCAACTCTTTTCTACCAACAAATCATGTCACTAGTTCATTTCAGCTGTCGTTTTGTAAATAACTCCATCTTGGTGCTTCAAAACCTGTGTCCAGTACTTTTGAGCCATTTACTACAAATCATCTTACTTGTTAGTTTCAGTGGCCATCTTGTAAATAACTATGCATTTTATAACAACATCATGGATGAGAGGAAAAAACATACAATTGTCAAGCGGAAGGTCATGGGTTTTACCATACAAAATCCGTTAAACGTCCGGCCAGTGGAGGGTTAACGTAACAGCGGCTGCTAATGGAGGGTATTTGTTTAAGTGTACAGTGAGAATGTAGTGTATAAAGCGCCCGACCCAATCGCTCCCTGGATCACCACGACATTGACAGATGGTCCAATGGGACACTGGGGAGGGAGGGTGGGGAGGGGGGAAGAGAGAATGTTAATGGTCCCTGAGACAGAGAAGGGGAATAGGGGGTGTGGGAGGCAGTCATCTGGTCAAGGGGGAAGAATAGGAAAAAGAGAGGGGTAAAACCAAAACCACACAGGAGATGGGGACAATGCAGAACCGCTGGCCTGACATTTTCTCTTGCATAGGAGTTCTGACGCACACACACTCATATGTACGTGTACACACATACATACGCATAGTGGGAAGGGGTGGTGGGTTTGTTGGGGATAGTGGTGTATAGTTAAGCAATAAGGCCCGTGGAGTGTGATACATGGCCAACATACCACAGTTACGGGCTGTTCTTATGCTTGACGCAACGCAGAGTGCCTGGACACAGCCCTTAGCCGTGGTATTTTGGCCATATACCACACCTCCACAGGCCTCGCAAACTGGTTACCAACGTAATTAAAGCATTAAATATAAATGTTTTGTCATACCCATGGTATATTGTCTGATATACCACGGCTGTCAGCCAATCAGCATTCAGGGCTCGAACCACCCAGTTTCTAACTAGGGTTAGATGGTGGTGCAATTGCTTTGTTCCACATTTCGCTTTTTTGTGAACAAAATGTGCATTTCACTCTCCGAACTGTGAACTGCAGCAAAACGCAACAAATCGTTTAGTTGGCCAGAAAACCACACGAAGAAAGAAGAACACGAACACCATTTTCCTTAGATCCCCCTTAAGTGTAATCATATTACAATCACCCCATTAAAAGGTGGAAACATCTTACCAATCACACCATTCCGTGAATGTGGTACCCCACACGCCACATGTGTGGTATGTGTTACCTTTGAATAGTGATTCAGAACCACACATTGTACTGTGTGATACACGACCCTTTCAATGGTGATTTTAACTGAGACCGAGTGCGCATGTTCACCATAGAAGCCAACCCCAAATCCTTTCCGGGGAGTTTGAGCGTTTGATCGGGAGTGTACCGTGTAATTACAGGTAAGGAAAGTTATTTATTGTACAACTAAATTATGTAATTGGCAAGTATGGTTCTTCTAAAAGCATGCTTTAATCATAACTTGGAGAGCTGTTTAGACCCTGATTTTCATAGTGTCTTAGTCTTGGAGCTAGCTAATATAGCTAGTATCACCTAAAGAATGTTAGTAGCTAGAAAAAGATTAGCTAGCTATCCTCATCACGTTGTAGCTACATGTCATTTCTTTGTTCCCATTCTAGTCTGTTCCCACTCAATGATGACTTCTCCCATCACTCAAGGTATGTTCAACAACTCCCTTCAATGTTTGTCTCAAAAGAATAAGTAAAACACTTCAACAGGTGAAATATTTAGTCAGATTAGCAAGCTACTTGTCATTAGCCTTTTAAAGGGGAAATCAGCCGTTTCTACATCTATCTTTGGACTTTTAAATGAATGATGTGTACCGATTGATTCTTGAAGATGTAACTTATAAATGCCTTATGAGCTTAGTTCAACTGTCATACCCCACCAGAACCCCAAATGAAAGCTTGTTTTACTCCATTATTTGTAAACAAAGTAAATGTAAACAAACACTGTATAGCCTCACATGCTGACCAGACCGGACACGTCGCGTGCGTGCGTGAGTGTCACAAAATAAATGTAGAAATCCATGTTATTCAATTATTGCACCCACACTGCTCGCGTGCGCCAACGAGCGTCTGCGATGCCAAGGGCTAAAATAGAACTCCTTTCTATTTCTGACGCAGATCGAGCTGCAAGTCCTGCCTCTCCCATCTCCTCATTGGTTTATAGAAGCAGGTACCCACGTGCCAACTCCTCATTGGTTATACCCACATGGGTGATTGAAAGACAAACTGTTTTGCTGGTTGTCTTGGTAATACTATGAAAGTGTAGATGCGATCACCATATACGTTCAAAGATGAAAAAGCCTGGAAGGAGGAGAGATGACTAGAAACGATTCGGTTGGGCGTTTTATGTGTGGATTAATTGTCGGAGCAGAGGACCTTGTGCATTTCAGGTAAAATAACAACTCAATGTTTATATCCCAGGACATATTAGCTAACAATAGAAAGCTAGCTAAATAGGACAAATTAGCTAGCAAGTGCAAGCTAACTAGCTAAATTGCCATACATGTTTAATGCTTTTCGACCTGTCCCCAAATTAATGTCATTGGTTCAATGTTTGTTTTGATATTTTAACCTGCGTGTCGTGATCGTGTTTGGTGTAGGGGGACAAAATACATTTATGCACGATATGGCAAAATGTTTGGTTTGGGTTCCGTGTCACATGCTCACCAGCAAAATAAATTTAGAAATCCATGTTATTCAATTATTTCACCCACACTGCTCGCGCGCGCGACTTGTCCGGTCTGGTCAGCATGTTAAGCTATATTGTAGTATCCTTAGAAACTTCTAAGATTGATGACTCATGGGAAGTAGGTACGGTTTAGTATTTAATTGTATCTTAGAATTACATTCTCTAATGCACCTGGCTTAAGCTACCTGAAGCTTTCTTAATCACAGTTATATAGGCAGACATAGGAAATAGCTACGGATAACGGGAAGCAAACCCCCGTCTTGAGTCAATACTGCCATCTATTGGTAAACATAAATATACCAGGTTACCACATTCCCCCCTTTAAAGCTAATAACCCAACTTAATTCCTTTCTGAGCTATGCTATTTTCATATTTTCATTTTTTCAAACATCTGATCTGAAAATGTCTGGCGGACGTCTCTTTCTAATAGAGCGTCTCAGAGGTGGTGTAGCTGGTGCCACCAGATCTTCACCCTTGATGGTGAACCAAAGTCCTTTTGTAGAGACAGGAGGAGGTCGTCCCGGACTGGTGGTCTCAGGAAGTTGAGCATTGTTGGTCTCAGGTGGTTTGTCCAACTGCAACGCTGGGGAACGTTCCAATGTCCTGTCCTGCTCGTTTAAGAATTGATTCAGATCTCCGGATGGAACTGGAATTCGAGCTCGAATCTGATCCACGTGTCACCTTATTCTTTGTCCACTTCCGATGATCACAGTATAAGATACTGGTCCTGAGCAATCCTCAATGGTAACTCGAATCCATTTCGGACCAAACCCATAGTTTCTTGTATAGACATCATCTCCAGGTGAGAAACTTCTGAGTTTGGCTCGGTTGTCATGATTACATTTTTGATTCCATTGTTTTTGTTGTATTTTCATTTTCAGGTCTGGTCTGATGAGATCGAAGGTTGACCTTAACCTTTTTGACATCAACATTTCTGGTGACAACCCAGTTGTAGCTTGAGGAGTAATCCTGTACCTAAACAAGAATATTGACACCATTGTTTCAATGCTGGGACCTTGCATTTTCCTCCTCCCCTCCTTCAAGGACTGAACCGCACATTCCGCTAATCCATTTGAAGATGGGTGAAAAGGGGCCGATGTTACATGCTGAATTCCATTTTGTTTCATGAAATTGTGAATTCAGTGCTTGTAAAACAAGTAGCATTGTCACTAACCAACATTTGAGGCAATCCCATAACACTGAAGCTTTGTCTCAACTTCTCAATCGTAGCGTACGATGTTGACGTGTTCATGGGGTAAACATCCATCCACTTTGAATGAGAATCAATCGGCACAAGGGAAAAAAATCCTAGGAAAGGTCCAGCGTAGTCCACATGAAGTCGTGTCCATGGCTTTTCTGGCCATTCCCATGGATGTAATGGCGCGGTGGGGGGTGACTTCCTGTTCCTTTGACATTCTGCACACCGGCTGACCTCATTTTCCACATCGTGGTCCATTTTTGGCCACCAGACGTATGACCTCGCTAGGCCTTTCATACTCGACATACCTGGATGCAACTGATGCAACAACTTCAGTAGCATACCCCGCCCTTGTGGTGGGATAACTACTCTTGAACGCCACAGAACACATCCATTTCGAACACTCAAGGCCAAGCGGCGAGCGTAGTAAGGCATGATCTGAGGCTCTGTCACTGTAGGCCATCCTCTCAGGATAAATTCATGCACTTGTGATAACGTCACATCCTTTGAAGTCCATTGCTTGATTTGTGCTGTGTTCACCGGTGCATCATCCAACACATCGATCATTAAAACCTGGTCATTTTGTTCTTCCTGAATTATGATTTCTGGAACGGGCAGCCTACTCAGAGCATCAGCATTCCCATGGTATCTACCTGGTTTGTAAATTATTCTGTACTAGTAGGCCCTGAGCCACACAGCCCAATGTTGAACTCTTGGAGAGACCGTTTGTGGTACTAGCTTTTGTTCATGGAACAGAGAGATCAGAGGCTTATGGTCGGTCACAATAGTGAATGTTCTCCCGTATAAGTACTTGTGGAATCTCTGTATTCCGAATATGATAGCCAGTCCTTCCTTGTCCAACTGAGAGTACTTTTTCTCCGCTGGCGACAACGTTCTTGACATGAACCCGATAGGTTTCTCTGCACCATTCTCCATCCGGTGTGATAGCACCGCCCCCACACCATACGATGAGGCATCACACGATAAGATGAGATCTCTGTCTGCTGAGTAGTGCACTAGCACTTCAGCTGATTGCAGTAACACCTTTGACTTTGCAAAAGCTTCTTCCTGTCTTTCTGACCATTTCCAGGCCACGTCCTTCCTTAACAGTTGATGCAGAGGAGCTAAGAGGGTAGATAGATTCGGGAGGAAGCGATTATAATAATTCAGTAAGCCTAGATAGGCTTTCAGCTCTGTAACGTTTGTCGGAGCTGGAGTTTCCACAACAGCCCTCACTTTAGCTTTGACAGTGTGTAACCCCTTGGCATCCACCTTGTGACCCAGGTACTGCACTTCATCAGCTAACAGTGTACACTTGCTCCTCTTCAGCRGGAGACCGGCGTCCTCCATCCTCCTCAAAACTTCACCTAAGTTTCTGAGATGRTCCTCCTTCGTGACAAGAATGTCATTGAGGTAAACCGCTACCTTGGGTATCCCCTGCAGAATTCCCTCCATAGTTCTTTGGAAGATAGCTGGTGCAGAAGGGTAAGAAAGGTAAGCGTGTATGGGTAAACATCCCTCTGTGGGTGTTTATGGTCAGGTACTTCTGTGAAACTTTACCCATTAGCACTTGCTGATATGCGTGACTCATGTCCAGTTTTGTGAACTGTTGCCCTCCGGTTAACATTGAAAGAAAATCCTCCACTTTGGGTATGGGGTACAGCTCCAGAGAGGAAACTCTATTTACAGTCAGCTTATACAGCTTATAGTTTTAATATGGGAACAACTGGTGCTGCCCACTCAGAAAACTTGACAGGTATAATTATGTCCTCTGCTAAAAGTCTGTCAATTTCCACATCCACTTTAGGCTTCATGGCATATGGAACTGATCTTGGCCTATAGAATCTGGGAGTAGCATTGGCAGCAACATGAATGGTAGCTTGGACACCTTTTAATGTCCCGAGCTCTTCTTTGAAAACACACTCATGCTTTGAAAGCACCTGCTGTAGTGTCAATGTCTCTGTGGTGACATGTTTGATTTCATCCCAGTTCAATTTTATTTCCTCCAACCACCCTCTTCCTAGTAAGCTGGGGCAAGTACCTTCCACTACTAAGAGAGGCAGACTTTTCTTTTGTCCTTGATATTTCACTTGAACATCAGCAAATCCAATCACAGTGATCTTCTCCCCTGTGTACGTTTTGAGTTTAATGGGGCTGTCTCTCAGTTTAGGCACTTAAACGTTTTTCCACTTCATATAGAATTGGGACCTGTTCATCGGTGTGACACTACATCCTGTGTCTTGTTCAAACGGTACCTTAAATCCATTTATTCCCATTTCCACAATGAAATCCTTCACCTTCTTCATATTCGCCCCCTGTAGACTGTACACTGAGAATGCTTGCTCTGCGCACTCACTTTCCCTTTCTATCACTTGATTAGAGCGGTAGCTAGAGCGTCTGCTAGAGCGTCTGGAGGTATTCGGTTTCCTGTCCATTCTCTTTTCTGCAGCCCGTGGCTTATTCTTATTGCGGCACGCCCTCGCAATGTGGCCTATTATCCCACATGCAGAACACTTTTCATGTTTGAATTTACAGTCAAACGCTGCGTGTTTGCCTTTGCAACGATAATAGTCTCTATTGGCTGCTGCACCACGGCTTTCCGTTCTTTGATATTCTACGCGCTCAGAGCTGCTCTCTTTTACTGTGTGACACGCAGTTGCGCCCCTTGCCTGCAAATCCAGTGCATTTCTATTCGCGGACTCCATGGCCTGAGCCAGTTTGAGTGCATTCTCAAATGTGAGATTAGGCTCTGACAACAATCATATTTGTATCCTGTCATCATTAATCCCACACACCAGCCGATCCCATCCTCATCTCCAAATATGTAGTATCCTTAGAGACTTCTAAGATTGATGACTCATGAGATGTAGCTACGGTTTAGTATTTAATTGTAACTTAAAATTACATTCTCTAATGCACCTGGCTTAAGCCACCTGAAGCTTTCTTAATCACAGTTATAGGAAATAGCTACGGATAACGGGAAGCAAACTCCCGTCTTGAGTCAATACTGCCATCTATTGGTAAACATATATATACCAGGTTACTACATATACCAAGGATGGTCAGTCCTTGCATCCATAGATCTGGCTATGAATTTGAGAGTGGTAACATTTCTCCAGCCCTGTGTCACGATCGTCGTAACGTGAAAGAGAGGAGGACCAAGGCGCAGCGTGATAGCAATACATCTTCTATTTATTGAAGACGAAAACGAAGAACACTATACAAACTATTCAAAACAATAAACCGACGAACGTGAAGCTATACAAACAATGTGCTAACATGCAACATAGAAATAGACAATCACCCACAAACTATGGCTGCCTAAATATGGTTCCCAATCAGAGACAACGATAGACAGCTGTCTCTAATTGAGAACCAATCTAGGCAACCATAGACATACATACACCTAGACTAGACACTGCCCCATGAACATACAAAAACCCCTAGACAATACAAAACACATACATCCCCCATGTCACACCCTGACCTAACTAAAATAATAAAGAAAACAAAGATAACTAAGGCCAGGGCGTGACACCCTGTCCGATAGCTTTTTAACCAAACAGGAACCTGAAGGCTCTTGTCAACAACTAGGAAACACTTACATACACCCATGTTACAATTTAATATTTCATATATCTTTGTTGTAGGAAGACACCTCATAACGGCTAACATCAGGGGTACCCTTGTGTCTTATCATGAACGGGGTAGGAAAAGGTGGTACTCAGCCCTGGTGACGAAAGCTGCTGAAGCTACAGGACTACCTGTGTCTGTAGTTAAGGTATGAAATGGAGGGAAGGGGTGCGTGGGGGGTGAGAGGGAGGTGGAATTAGGGACATGTGACTACAGGTTTGGTGCATTTTAAGGGGTTAGTGAAAAGAGGGATTGGGGGACATAATGATTTTGGGGAAAGAAATAGGCTGTGTTCTGATACCCTGCATCCAGAAGTGTTCACACGCTCCTCTCAGCCCCACTGGTTTTGACTTTGAGCCAGTTGTCATGTACTTTGGGGAGAGCCAAGGGAGTAACAGGTGCATGGCTTATCATGCCAGTAGGAATACTGGGTGCATCAGAGCTTGAAGCAAGCACCCTACTTAACGTGAAGGTACATTAGACCACTGAACGACCCCAGGCCAAGCATTTTCTTTCCTAACCCCCTGTATTATTAGAATATTGTGAAATAAAATAATAAACCACCAACCACCTAAAACACTGTGGATTAGGCAGGATCAGGCAATAGTGTAAAATCATGTTTAATTACAGTTCTGTAAACGGTATTTTATCAACACAGAAGTTATACAGTGTTATGCTTGAATGTTTTTAGTTGAGTAACATTAACGACAATGCTTTCCTTTCAAATTACAGAACTGGATTGGTAACTATGAGCATTCACTTAATACCTCCTGCAATACCCGGCGTCGCAAAGCTGCTGGTTAGAAGCGCAGTGTGTCTGCCTATAACTTGTTTTGTGCAGAGGTGCTGAAGGGGAAAGGTATGTATTCTCAGATGAATGTTTATTCCAACATAAAAAATATAGTCTTACATTCTGATGTGAAATGTTGAGAACTGCTCTATCACTTTCACCTCTCCAGTCAATAATGCGTCTTTCCACAGGAAACCTTTTTTAGTCAGGAAAATATGATATAGTGTTTACTGCTGGATTAATTTTAAAGGGGATTTTAAAGTAAGACTATTATTTAAATAATGATATTAGGAATGAGGTGGATGATTAGGTGGCCATGATTGAATGTGGCCAAGTTGGGAATTTAGCCATGACAGCAGGTTGAACCCCCCTACTCTTACAATAAGTGCAATGGGATTTTGAATGACCAGAGTCAGGACACTTGTTTTTACGTCCCATCTGAAAGACGGCACCCTATGCAGGACAATGTCCCCAAATTTAATCAAGTTTTTAAATTCTTATGTTTTAGTCAAATACTATTTCTATTTAGGTTCAATCAATCAATCAAATGTATTTATAAAGCCCTTCTTACATCAGCTGATGTCACAAAGTACTATACAGAAACACAGCCTAAAACCCCAAACAGCTAGCAATGCAGGTGTAGAAGCACGGTGGCTAGGAAAAACTCCCTAGAAAGGACAGAACCTAGGAAGAAACCAGGCTATGAGGGCTGGTCAGTCCTCTTCTGGCTGTGCCGGGTGGAGATTATAACAGAACATGGCCAAGATGTTCATAGATGACCAGCAGGGTCAAATAATAATAATCACAGTGGTTATAGAGGGTGCAACAGATCAACACCTCAGGAGTAAATGTCAGTTGGCTTTTCATAGCCGATCATTCAGAGTATCTCTACCACTCCTGCTGTCTCTAGAGAGTTGAAAACAGCAGGTCTGGGACAGGTAGCAAGTCCGGTGAACAGGTGAGGGTTCCATAGCCGCAGGCAGAACAGTTGAAACTGGAGCAGCAGCACGACTAGGTGGACTGGGGACAGCAAGGAGTCATCAGGCCAGGTAGTCCTGAGGCATGGTCCTAGGACTCAGGTCCTCCAAGAGAGAAAGAAAGAGAATTAGAGAGAGCATACTTAAATTCACACAGGACAAGACAGGAGAAATACTCCAGATTTAACAGACTGACCCTAGCCCACTGACACGAACTATTGCAGCATAAATACTGGAGGCTGAGACAGGAGGGGTCGGGAAACACTGTGGCCTCGTCCCGACAATACCCCCGGACAGGGCCAAACAGGCAGGATATAACCCCACCCACTTTGCCAAAGCACAGCCCCCACACCACTAGAGGGATATATATCTCCAACCACCAACTTACCATCCTGAGACAAGGCCGAGTATAGCAACGATCTCCGCCACGGCACAACCCCAGGGGGGGTGCCAACCCGGACAGGAAGATCACGCCAGTGACTCAACCCACTCAAGTGACGCACCCCCCCTAGGGGTGGCATGGAAGAGCACCAGTAAGCCAGTGACTCTGTAATAGGCCAGTAATAGCCAGTGACTCTTGCCTTCCTTGAGTTTGGGAAATCAAAAATCTTTATCCTGGGAAAGGAAATTCCATTGAGAGACAATGCTCAGAGGTGAAAGAGGCACATTGTCCCTCAGTCCTCAGTACTGCACCTCCAGCTTGGAACCTCCTCAGGCCAGCTACAAGTAATACCCAGACTACCAGTGCTCAGAGAAAGAAGGCGGAAACAGTGGCTGCACGGAGAGAAATTAGGGAGCAGCTGCACAACATCCTTGTGGAGAATATTGCCCCCCCAAGTAAAATCTCTCTCTGCGCCGTGTGTGGGATCGAGCCAGAGATAATATGGCGGTGCACTGACTATGAGGCTGAGACAATATTTTGCTCCGACTGTGTGGTGGCCACCCATAGACAAAAACATTGACATGGAGATCTGGCAGATAATTATCATCGACAATGTTTCGTAATGTGCACAATTGACAAAGAAACTAAGGTGCTCCTAATGTTTGGTTTACTCAGTGTATACACCTTGATGATGGCTTGTGCCTTAATTGCAGTAGTGTAACTGGGTTATGATATCACAACTAGAACAATAAGAAACTACTACTGGATATAGTCAATGGGATAGTGGTTGTCATGGGAAATGTATAACTAATTATGTGGCTGGTCAGCCCTTTACAACTCGGAAGACATGGTTTTGCAGATGTTAAAAGTGAACAAGACCGTTTCGGTAAGTGAGTGCCCTCAAATCAATGAAGGAGAAAACCTAAAACCTCAGTTTTGAGTTACAGCAGCTGACAATCTGCAGCGGATTTTATTTAAAGCAGAATGCACCCATCGACTCAGTGTCTGGGGTTAGCGCCGGCACTGAGATTGGAAGGCTCAGTCATACCAAAGACTCTAAAAAGCAGGACCTAATGCATCTCTGCTTGGCACTCCGCATTAAGCAGAAGGATTCAGGGTAAGGCATTGCGATATACTAGTGTCCTGTCCAAGAGGTACACTTGTATATCAATTTGCCTCACACTACTGAAACAGGAGATATGCTTCTGCCCTATGGGCTGTCATGGCTGGGACAATGCTAATTATAATGCACCAAGAGGTAACGTTATTTCCCATACAATTGTCACCAAACCTAAACTTGTTAAGCTTGTTGGTTATGTTTACTATGTGAAATGCAAGGTTTTCTATGTTGTTGACCCCGAATGATGGTTAAACTGAATTCCTGACTGCCGATTGTGCCGTTACGCATCACAGATATGTCAAAGAAAACTATTTATATTTGCATTGAAAAATGCTCCAGTCTTGCTCCAGTCTTTTTAATGGAACTTTTCATGACTAGTGCATGATGTGCGAGTAGAGCTCTGCCAGTGTGAACCGGAAGCAGTGTCATTGGTCAGGTACATGCTCTGGCCTTGCACACCCCGCCAGCCTCAAACGCTAACCTAGCTAGCCCACATTTGCTAATGCAACAAGCAGTGTTAGTTGATGCTAGCTAATCCTATACCTAAATAGTTCACTAGCTAGTAGCTACCTACTTTAGCTGGCTAAATGTGCCCAGATCCAGAAGCTTTGTTAGCTAACGCAATCTAACTAAACTGATACGAGCTAGCTAACTGGTAGTTTCCGAATCTGGGCATATTTTAGTCAGCTAACATTAGTCTAGCCAAATACCTTTTCTCTAAACACCTGGTCAAGGTAGCTAGCTAACTAAGCAGTGCCCCCAGATATGACAAGGGACAGCCGGGCCCCAGTGGACCTCCAGTGCCCCTTAGACATGGTGAGGAACAGTCTGGCCTCAGCGGACCTCCGGGGCCCCCCAGACCCCTTGTTCCACCCTCACATAATATAACAGACAGAATGGGCCAAAATTCCCCCAACATATTGTGGGAAGGTTGTGGAAGGCTACCCAAATTGCTTTACCGAAGTTAAACAATTTAAAGGCAATGCTACCAAATACTATTTGAGTGTATGCAAACTTCTGATCCACTGAGAATGTGATGAAAGAAATAAAAGCTGAAATGAATCATTCTCTCTACTATTA
This sequence comes from Salvelinus sp. IW2-2015, assembly GCF_002910315.2. Classification (NCBI taxonomy): domain Eukaryota; kingdom Metazoa; phylum Chordata; class Actinopteri; order Salmoniformes; family Salmonidae; genus Salvelinus; species Salvelinus sp. IW2-2015. Next base: position 18,330,179 of record NC_036876.1, read on the forward strand.
TTCTGACATTTCACATTCTTAAAATAAAGTGGTAATCCTAACCTAAGACAGGGAATTTTTACTAGGATTAAATGTCAGGAATTGTGAAAATCTGAGTTTAAATGTATTTGGCTCAGGTGTATGTAAACTTCCGACTTCAACTGTACATCCATCTCACAACTGCTGAATGATTATGGACTGACAAGTGATTTGTAGTGAACCGCATAGTAATAGATTTCTGAATACATTACACTTATGATTCAAACCATGGACATCATCCCTGTAAATCACTCATTAATGTGCAAAAACATGAATGCTTTATTGTCAGAAGAATCCATATTCCCCCTACCCCTGGGCGAGATCAGGCAACATCATAAAGTTCACTCCCACTGCTATGCTGATGACACCCAGCTCTACCTCTACACCAAACCCACCACTCCCCTCCCTCATCAGCTGCCTTCACGACATCCAGAGCTGGATGAGCATGAACCTCCTCAAACTCAACAGCAATAAGACAGAGGTCATGCCTGTTAAGTTCATGTTTTAAGTATCCCTATATTTCTGTTATTACGGGGCTATCACTCAGTCAAGAGTGCAAGAGTGCGCATGCGCAGGAAGTTTGTTCGTTGTTGAACCTGGCCTTGAGTGTAATGGCTACCTTGTAGTGTGTTCATATAGTAGAGTAAACTTTGTTAAACTGGAACCTTGTCGTTGTGTCATTTCGAGTTAACATTGGTAGCAGAGGATGGCTTCTAACTACAACGTGCCACCTCGCTTCGACGAGAAGAGGTCGTACGAAAGTTGGAAAAATGAACTGGGAATCTGGACACGCGTTACTAATCTGGACGCGAAAAAGCAAGCACTTGCGGTGGTATTATCGCTCGAGGGAAGAGCGAGAGATACAGCACTGGAAATATCCGTTGAGGATTTGAACAAGGATGACGGTATGGGAACTTTGATCACAGCACTGGATTCTGTATTTCTTAAAGAAGAGAAAGACCGTGCCTACGAGGCATATTCAAACTTTGACAGTGTTATGAGAGATATTTCGGTTGCAATGGCGGACTACATCATTGATTTCGAACAGAGGTACAATAGAATGCGCAAGTACGACATGGTTCTCCCAGATGCAGTGTTAGCMTTCAAGTTGCTAGARACTGCRTGTCTAGATGGTAGGGAGAAACAGTTGGCTTTGACTGCTTGTACTGTGCTGACTTTTGCATCTATGAAGTCGGCACTAAAAAMAATATTTGGTGAGAAGACGTCTGTCGCGCCAATAACAGATGGAATGCAAGTGAGTGACGCAGCATATTACACCGAGCAGCACAGAAAAGGCGCCAACAAGTCACGTTCTCAAGACAACCAGAAGAGGGCGCCATTTC
>NC_036876.1:18334299-18369319 GCF_002910315.2 Salvelinus sp. IW2-2015
TGTTAAGTTCATGTTTTAAGTATCCCTATATTTCTGTTATTACGGGGCTATCACTCAGTCAAGAGTGCAAGAGTGCGCATGCGCAGGAAGTTTGTTCGTTGTTGAACCTGGCCTTGAGTGTAATGGCTACCTTGTAGTGTGTTCATATAGTAGAGTAAACTTTGTTAAACTGGAACCTTGTCGTTGTGTCATTTCGAGTTAACAATGCCCAACGGCTCTAAATCCACTCTCTCCAAGCATCACCACAGTCAAAAGCCTCGGTGTCTCCCTCTTTTGAAACCAAACATAAAAACCAGCACCGGGACACCATTCTTCCACCTCCGCAATATCTCCAGGCTCCGCCCGTCACTGTCACACACCGAAACTCTCATCCATACCTTGGTTACTTCCTGACTAGACTATTGTAACACTCTCCTTCACCAGATCCCCACCAACCTCATCAATAGACTCCAACTGGTTCTGAACTCTGGTGCTGCAAGAATCCACACCAGCACCAGATCAACTGAACAAATCAAACCAAACCAAACCTGGCTCCCTGTGCAACCCTGTATTCACTTTAAAAAATAATCCTACTTACCTACAAAGCCCTCTACAACCTGGCAACCACCTACCTCTCTGATCTTCTCCCACTCTATGCTCCCTCCCTCTTTCCACTAACCCCTCAAAATCCACCAACTCTGTAGTCACATGTCCCTAATTCCACCTCCCTATCACCCCCCACCCACCCCTTCCCTCCATTTCATACCTTAACTACAGACACAGGTAGTCCTGTAGCTGCAGCAGCCTCCGTCACCAGGGCTGAGGACCACCTTTTCCTACCCCGTTCATGATAAGACACAAGGGTACCCCTGATGTTAGCCGTTATGAGGCGTCTTCCTACAACAACAAAGATATATTAAATTGTAACATGGGTGTATGTAAGTGTTTCCTAGTCTTTGAACAAGAGCCTTCAGGTTCCTATTTGGTTAAAAAGCTATGGGACAGGGAAGGAATGTTACCACTCTCAAATCCATAGCCAGAGCTATGGATGCAAGAACTAACCATCCTTGATATAGCTTGAGGCTATACAGTGTTTGTTTACATTTACTTTGTTTACAAACATTGGAGTAAAACAAGCTTTTATTTTGGGGTTCTGGTGGGGTATGACAGTTGAACTAAGCTCATAAGGCATTCATAAGTTATATCTTCAAGAATCAATCGGTACACATCATTCATTTAAAAGTCCAAAGATAGATGTAGAAACGGCTGATTTCCCCTTTAAAAGCCTAATGACAAGTAGCTTGCTAATCTGACTAAATATTTCACCGGTTGAAGTGTTTTACTTATTATTGAGACCAACAATTCCCTTCAATGTTTAACATACCTTGAGTGATGGGATAAATCATCATTGAGTGGGAACAGACTAGAATGGGAACAAAGAAATTACATGTAGCTACAACGTGATGAGGATAGGTAGCTAATCATTTTCTAGCTAACTACTAACATTCTTTAGGTGATACTAGCTATATTAGCTAGCTCCYAGACTAAGACACTATGAAAATCAGGGTCTAAACATCTCTCCAAGTTATAATTAAAGCATGCTTTTATAAGAAAAATACTAGCCAATTACATAATTAAGTTGTACAATACCTGTAATTACAKGGTACACTCCCGATCAAACGCTCAAACTCCCGCGAAAGGATTTGGGGTTGGCTTCTATGGTGAACATGCGCACTCGGTCTCAGTTAAAATCGCCATTGGAAGGGTCGCGTAGTACAATGTGTGGTTCTGAATCACTATTCAAAGGTAACACGTKCCACACATGTGACYTTCACCATGTGAAAYGTGTGATTGSTCAAATTTTTCCTCCTTTTAATGAAGTGATTGTTGTCCAATCGGGTGCACCAATTCATCRCCTTTGAGATATGGGCGTGTTATCRCTGTCAATCAAGTTTCTTTCTCGTCGTAGCCACTCCCACTGCTCCTCACCTACCTGGTGCTGCTGCACCCCTTCCGACAGAGATTGACAGTTAGCAAGTACCGCTTTTTCATGCTTCTCGGAGTGGAGTATCCTCTGTGTGGATAACAAATAATTAATTGTCCTAGCTACTTCGAAAGTTGTTTTTGTCGGACGGTTTTGGAATTAGTTGTGAGGGATATGAAAGTGTAAAGCAAGACTTTCTTTTTTGAGACTCAAACGAAGTAACATTGAGGCATTTCTACGTTCATGGCTGCTGGGGACCGTGCCCAGCTGCCGGKGACAATAGCTGCTAGCCGGAGGGTGGAGAAGTCGCTCGAGGAAGCTGCAGCGAGCGGGGCTCTGAATTTGTCTAATCGCAAATTGAAAGAGTTTTCCCGAAACGCTAGGAACTATGACCTGTCTGATATTGTGCACGCAGGTGAGTTGTGTTTTGTGTAGATAACGTGGTTCAATTGAGTTGACAATTAATCTGATGGGGAGTCACCGTGGACAGTTATTTTTTTAATGAAACCTGCTGCTATTGTTAGCTAACAACCGMCATGAAGTTGAAATGTGCACGAGCGGATTGTGTCTCAAGATTCCTTGACCCTATATTCAGAGGTTGCACTGCCAATTCAACCACAACTTCTTAAACSTGTACATTTGTGTTTATTCTTTCAATTTCGGGGGGGGGGTATTTATTTTCATTTGATTCATGCGTGCTCAGATTCATGTCCTGGCTCATTGCTTGTCACTTTCGCAAGTTCCCCTTCGCATTATGTATGATGACGTATGCTGGGCATGTCAATGTTCAGTACATTATCACAATGAATACCATTGAATAATATTAATTAGATGACATAATAAAATATTGTAACCTTTTATCCTGGTTGCTGCCTGAAACCAATCTAAGGTACCCAACGTTTTGAAACAACGCACCCCCAACTCTCTGTGTTCTCTGGTAGTTATGACCATCTGCTCAAAAGGACCTAGGCCTTGTAAGGTGATGAAACACCTTGGACACACGCACGGCCTGGAATTTCGTTATTTTATTGGCAAGGCCACTATCCCTTAATGGGGTGGCCAATTTGGCAAGGCACCAAGGCTATGAACCCAAATAGCCAATTAAGTTGATTCGGAACACAGAAAAACACTGTTCTGTTATGAAAAATACATGAACATTTTATTACAGAGCTATCATTGAAATATTCTGTCTTCCTTGACTTGATTTTTGCTCAAAAAACAATTTCATAGACAAACAATACAAGAAATATATTTTAAGTACACAACAATGATGAAACCATACCAGGAGACCACTTTTGAAGTCTGGTAAACATAATTTTTTACAAATATTTTTTGTAGTTACCCTTTAATTTAAGTGTGCATGTATCTAGCTAGCCCTGTTTGGTTAGCAGTGTTTCAGTAGCAGACGTAATGGAGTTTGCAAAACTAATGGRCACTGGATTGATGTAAATAATCCTGATTTTATTCTGCCAGGTAGGCATAGACTAATTTGTAGGTAGTTAACATTTCATTTATGATGTGCACCACTGCTAAATGAATACAGGGGAAACATTGACGACATGCTTCCCATGTTTTTTTATTTTTATTTGGAGCATGCATACCAGATACTCCGACTATAAACACTGTCATTTTCTCAGTATTAGCCTAGGAATTGAGAAATAAARAATACAATAATTGAAAGCTGGGATCCTCCTCCTTTCAATACAGGCCATCAAAGCTCTGTTTTTCCCCAGGTTGCATTTAGAATTGTTCTGCAATGCCTGGACTTTCTCTTGTTTCTCTCCACACYTCAACCAGCTGTTGGAGGATTTGCATGTTCTCACTGCCGGACAGGTGATATTCTGTTAAAACTAGGCTATTTGTGCATGTGATAAATAAACTTAACAGCTTCAGCAATTATTATTTTGCCAGAAGTAAAATAGACTCCGTAGTTATTGGCACATCGGCCATCTGAGGCCACGCACGCACGCACACACGAGATATACCATCTCTAATCCAACTAACGGTAATGGAGACTGTAGTGATGAATGTATCCAAGGCCTTCGACAACACTATCTTGATGTGCACATGTTTATCCAACGCGAAGCTCAGATTATAAACATTCTATAGAATACTTATACATGTATAAACATGTATTTGTTGATGGTGTCCAATGAGCTCTTCATCTAAACCACCTCTGATGAAAGATTGTTTGCATTTAATAATGCATTTTGTCTTGAGGACAGTTCCTGCAAGGTTTGCTCTAACTCTGCTCAGAGTCTGTCCTGTCTCTCTTATACATTCAGTGACTAATTTTCTGGTGGTGTTAAGATGGCAACATAGTTCGCTATGAATGGTCGTAATTACACTTTACTCCATACGTAGACAGRTTAGAAAATAGCACACCCCTTTTCYGTATTAGACYCTTGCTGACACACACATACACACCACCTCTTTCCCCTATGACAGAGGTTTAGGCTGACTTAATATAATTACCAGTGGTGACACAGACAGTGGTGTGTGCTGGTTAGGAGCTCGAAAGTCAGGTATAAGACCATGTCTTAACTGTATAATCCATACATTACCAGACTAAACACGACACAGGGAAGTCCTCAAGGAACGGATCTTACTCTCTGTGAAGATTACAAAGAGAGGGACATTTAGATTTGATTCGGCGTGGCCAACTGTTATGGAAAGGCAGAACAGAGGCCGGCTCTGTGTCCTAATCCAGACTTCTTATCAGAATCGATTAGTTTCGGGTGCCATTTTTATATGGGTATATTGGGAAAGGGCCTACTGAAGCTCACTAGTGAGGGCTTATGGATTGAAAGTGGGAAGATTGCAGAATTGGGACAAGGTCCCAAGCAGGCCCTATGGTGTTTATGATAACTGTGACAGTCTCCCTCTCTCATCTCTCTCTCCTCTCTCGCTTATCTCGCTCTCTCTCTCTCTCTCTCTCACACACACACAAAATGTGGAGCAACTTCCCTTCAGGAGGTCAGGGTTCAGTCCTTCTCCTCTCCCCACTGTCTTTTGCCCCGCTAAAAAGAACTGGCACCAGCCAATTGTCTGGGAGAAGAAGAAAAAATTCCATTGCAAAATATATATATTTTGCCTGTTCATTGATGGAAATACCAGTCGATGTAGATCCATTTGACCGGTCATGCTTATCGAGGGTCATTTGCATAATTTTGTYGAATGAAATTGGCCCGTGTGTGTTTTAGTTCATCGTTATGTTTATCACACGTGCATACAGATACAGAGCCTATAAACAGAAGTCTTTCAGACAGCGCAAGAGCTGCTGCTACTGCTTCTCAAACAGCTCCTTTGTTGCTGCTGGAGTGAAACAACATGTGCTTCTATAAGCCAGTTATTGCGTAACAATTCTAAACGCAATTGCGTGTTAAAGGTAAGGACAGTGTCACTGGAAAGGTAAGGACYGTGTCACTGGAGACCTATCTCAATCGACTAAGGGAGTCATGTAAGATGGCTGACTGAACACAGCCATGTAGACCAACTCAAGATAAAACTCGGAAAATTAGACTAAATATTAGCACTGCACAATTTGGTGGGTAATAACCTCCAATCTGGATAACCAAACCATAAGACTAGATAAATGTATCTGCAAATATTACGAAAACAAGCAACACCCAAACATGACGGAAGTAAGACAGGGGAACCTATTTCAAAATGAAAACGTGACTTCTACAGATACAGACAATTTAATATTTTCACCACCGGGAATGGTAAAAGACGAAACCGATCTGTTAAAATCAATAAATTACAAACTGGCTATACTTGAACTAGTRAGTAAGGATTAGAGGTCGACCGATTATGATTTTTCAACACCGATACCGATTATTGGAGGACCAAAAAAAGCCGATGCCGATTTTTAWATATATATTTGTAATAATGACAATTACAACAATACTGAATGAACACTTATTTMGACTTAGATTGTATTGATGTACTATATTATTTAGTCTCAAATAAATAATGAAACATGTTCAATTTGGTTTAAATAATGCAAAACAAAGTGTTGGAGAAGAAAGTAAAAGTGCAGTATGTGCCATGTAAAAAGCTAATGTTTAAAATTCCAAACGCTGCCCCCTACCCTAGTGAAGTTAAAGGCACAGTCAACTTAGTGTATGTAAACTTCTGACCCACTGGAATTGTGATACAGTGAAATAATTGTTGGAAAATTACTTGTCATGCACAAAGTAGATGTCCTAACCGACTTGCCAAAACTATAGTTTCTTAGCAACATTTGTAGAGTGGTTGAAAAACAAGTTTTAATGACTCCAACCTAAGTGTATGTAAACTTCCGACTTCAACTGTGTGTGTGTACAGTACAACAGTTTTAGGCTTTTGTGAAAAAGTGCTGTAAACTAGAATGCTTTCAAAAATAGATTATATTTATCAATTAACAAATTGCAAAGTGGGTGAACAGAAGAAAAATCTCAATCAAATCCATGACCACTCTTTGCCTTCACAACAGCATCAATTATTGTAGGTACACTTGCACAATGTCAGGGATTTTGTTGGCATGTAGGCAGGTGTATGATTAAACAACTATACCAAACAGGTGCTAATGATCATCAATTCAATATGTTGGTTGAAACATAATCATTAACTGAAACAGAAACATTTGTGTAGGAGGAATAAAACTGGGTGAGGAACAGCCAAACTCAGCTAACAAGGTGAGGTTGCTGTAGACAGATTATTGTCAAGTCATACACCATGGCAAGACTGAGCACAGCAACAAGACACGAGGTAGTTATACTGCATCAATCAGCAAGGCAAACAGGGGTTTCCAGATGTGCTGTCCAAGCTCTTTTGAAGAAGCGCAAAGAAACGAGCAATGTTGAGGACCGTAGACGCAGTGTTCGGCCAAGGAAACTTACTGCAGCAGATGAAAGACCCATCATGCTTACTTCCCTTCGCAATCAGAATATGTCCAGCAGTGCCATCAGCTCAGAATTGGAAGAAAACTGTGGGATCCTGGTACACCTATTTACTGTCTTGAAGTCTGGTCAAAAGTGGCCTTTATGGAAGACTTGCGGCAAAAAAGCCATACCTCTGACGTGGAAACAAGGCCAAGCGACTGGATTGATGAGTCAAAATTTGAAATATTTGGCTGTAGCAGAAGGCAGTTTGTTCGCCGACAGGCTGGAGAGCGGTACACGAATGAGTGTCTACAGGCAACAGTGAAGCATGGTGGAGGTTCCTTGCAAGTTTGGGGCTGCATTTCTGCGAATGAAGTTGGTGATTTGGTCAGAATTAATGGTCTCGTCAATGCTGAGAAGTACAGGGAGATACTTATCCATCATGCAATACCATGATCGTCCCCAAATTTATTCTGCAGCATGACAAACGACCCCAAACATACAGCGATAGTCATAAAGAACTATATTCAGCATAAAGAACACGGAGTCTTGGAAGTGATGGTATGGCCCCCACAGAGCCCTGATCTCAACATCATTGAGTCTGACTGGGATTACATGAAGTCAGAGAAGCACCTGAGGCTGCCTAAATCCACAGAATAACTGTGGTTAGTTCTCCAAGATGTTTGGGCCAACCTACCTGCCAGGTTCCTTCAAAAACTGTATGCAAGTGTACTTGGAAGAATTGATGCTGTTTTGAAGGCAAAGGGTGGTCACACAATATTGATTTGATGTAGATTTTTCTTCTGTTCGCTCACTTTGCATTTTGTTAATTGATAAACAATCTATTAACATCTATTTTTTTTAAAGCATTCTTACTTTACAGCATTTTTTCACACCTGCCTCAAACTTTTGCACAGTACTCTGTGTGTGTATTTTACTTATTTATTTTTTGGGTGAATTGGCGTGCCAAGGCAAATACCCTTGCGTCCCTGCCTTAGGTTGCAACCCCTGCTCTACACAGAGGGAGAATGTATCAACAATCACCATCACTTTATCCTCAGACTACCTCTCCTCAGACGACCTCAGAGCTAGGCTATATTTGACTTTCACTGTTGTTTTTGATTGAATTTAACAAACTTTATTGAGACATTGACACGAGGGGAAATTCTCAGTTGAATGCCCTGTCCAACATCCGTCCACCCTACTTCCTTGTCTCGGTCACATGACACTGACACTGCAGAGCACCTTGTCACCCTAGCCTTTCTGTCGCCACTGTTGTGTTGAAGGAAATACAGCTGTCACTTAGCCTAACTAATTTTCCCCCACCCTCCTGACTTGTTCCCTTGGGCTTGTCTATTAAACTGCCTGGTCCCATATCTGATTGTGCTTTTGCCTAATCCATTGTCATTGCTGAACATGTTTGGCATGGCAATTTCATAAGGAATTGGAAATAGAGCAGAAGCATATTTACACCCAGGCTAAAAGTCGCCAGCTTCCATGGAGAAGCTAGGGAAAGAGGAATTGCTGTTTTGTATTTGGTCAATTTAGTGTGGGAGAAGTGAAAAAACTATTGTAGCAGACTGTATTGACACCCCTATTTGCTGTGTCTTTAACCAAACCCTAAAGGAGTGTGCCCACAGGCCTGGAAGGAAGCTAACGTATTTCTGCTGCTTTAAAACATTAATGCACTCGTTGCTGGCTCTAACAGCTGGCCTACCAGTTTGCTGCCTATTCTTAGTAAACTGATGGAGAGAATTGTTTGACCAAAAACAATGCTATTTTTCAGGGAACAAGTTAAGTACTGACTTTCATGCATGTAGAGAAGGGCACTCAACTTGTACTGCACTGACTGAGATGACTGACTGATTGGTTAAAATAAATAAGTAAGATAGTTGGAACTGTATTGTTAGATTTCAGTGCAGCCTTTTGATGTTATTAATCATACATTGTTATTGAAAAAACTACCTTGCTATGGCATTACATAACTTGCCATCACATTGTTAGAGTTATTTATTAGTGATGTACCGATGTGACATTTTTGGCTGATACCGATATCTGATATTTTCCTTGCCAAAAATACCAATATTACAATTTTTAGCAGCCTTTTTAAGCATTCTAGTACATTTTAAATAGTTAGACCGCTTTGTCCATGTATGTGTTTWAAGGCGCTGCATCTCAGTGCAAGTCCTTGGTTCGAATCCAGGCTGTATTACATCCGGCCATGTTTGGGAGTCCCATAGGGTGGCGCATAATTGGCCCAGCGTCGTCCGTGTTTGGCCGTGGTAGACCGTCAATGTAAATAAGAATTTGTTATTAACTGACTTGCCTAGTTAAATTTAAAGGTTACACACACACACACCACTGAACAAGAAGTAATTTTGTTGGCATTTACGTATGTCTCCATTACCAGTAAAACATAATCAAAACCTATTTATTTCACTTACTTGCTGTGCTGTTTCGTTCATTTGTTCAGTCGTTTCATTCTCAACCAGGAATTCTATGGAACGCCGTTTGTGTATTTGCATGTCAAAAAAGATACACGTCAAATAACACTATTTGACGTGTCAAATAAGCTTGTTGACCAATCAGGACCTGAATATGACTGCACGTCACAATAATAATTTAACGTMTTCATWKATTTTGTATGTAGTTATTACACATTGATTACACTATCACTCGTATTTCATATGTCACAACGATTCGATACGTATGCTATGATGCTGGTAAAGTTGTCAGTAGCACCTAGAATGCTGGTCATAAAAAAAGCTAGCTAGCTCATGAATGCAAACAATGTTCTTCCCCAAAAACATAGCAAAACGACATCTGTTTCAGTAGCTATAGTTAGCTAACTATATAGCTAGGTGTCATCTAAAATAACCCTGATTTAGAAGACAGTTCTTATTTGATTAATGGTGGTCGGACCATCTATGTGAAGCTAGCCACAATAAGGATTAGGTTAGGCTTTAAAGTAAAAGTCTGTCATTGACAGTGATGCAAATGCATACAAATAGTAGAATTATGCCATAATTGAATAGATCATGCTAAAAGAGGTTGGAATGTTTTATGAAATCAACAAAAGACAATTTGTTAATTTGACATATCTGTTGAAATCACGCTGGATATATTCTACTTTAGAATTGCATTGAGGGCATACTTATTTCACTGTACAGCCTTACCTATGGATTGTGAATCAATGACATGGGGTATCAGTCGACTCAGTGACACCCAGAGAACATTAGCATTGTAAGTCTTATCGCGGGACTGAAACAACTGAATTGAGKCACATTTATTGTCAACCTATGTGTATTGAACACTATATTCCAGAGGAAAAACAATACTGCGTYGWMGTTTTGGAGTCTGATAACTCGGAGGACATTGGGAGAACATATCTTGGGTATTGAGTAGACTGTTACCCCATTTCATTGATCCCCAATCCTTAGGTAAAGCTGTACAGTACAATATGAATGTCAGTACACACAATAGGCTGACTGGGGAGGTGATTTAAAACAGTCACAGTCCCGCGATAAGAGCTACAATGCTATTATTTGCGTAGACTCTTCAGTTCTGTGTGTCACCGAGTAGACTGATACCCCATTCATGGCTTTACATTCCAACCTTGTTTAACATTATATAGTCTAAATCTGGCATGATTCCACCAATTGTAACCTTCTGCATCACTTTCAAAGAGGTACTTTGATTTTGAAGGCAAACCGCAAATTCCACTATTGTGCCTAATCCTTATTGTGGCTAGCTTCACAACACATAACCTGGTCAGGTCYAGCCTCACTGTGGGCTAGGTTAGGAATGCTGTGTTGCAGGTGCAGKGCAAAATTTTATGTGGCGTCATTACGTCATGTAGGTACGTTATATAGGTATTCACGTCAGCTTTGACATCGGTTTTTCACATCYGCGTTAAACTAGACATCGGGCCGATACCGATGTTGMCATTTTTAGCTAATTTCGTCCGATTCCAATATGTTCACCGATATGTCATGCATCCCTATTATTTATCCAATAGAACCCAGAGAGTGTTCTTCGTTGGAAGCTTCTCTTACACCAGATATGTGTAGTGTCCGTCAGGTCAGTTGCTTTGGGCCGTTATTCTTCTCTATTTTTTACTAGTGAGTTGCCACTGGTCTTACACAAAGTTAGAATGACTATGTATGGGAATGAGCTCAAAGCCAGTGAGCTCACTGAAATTCTATATAACGAGTTGTCCGTATCGGAATGGGTGACATAAAAATAAACTGGTCTTAAAATGCGTTTTATTTMTATATGCATTTATTCGGTTCAAAACATTCTCTCACCTAAACCTCAACTGGAGTTCTACATAAGGGTGTGACCATTGTCCAAGTTAAGGAAGCTAAACTCTTAGGTATAATATTGGATGGTCAATTATCATGGGCAAGTTATATTGACAAAGTTGCTGTGAAGATGGGGAGKGGTATGACTGTTTATAACATATGTTCTCTGTTTTTGACACCAACTGTACTAGTTGTTAGGACAAGACCAGAGCCTTATCTTGATTACTGTCCGGTAATATGATCTAGTGCAGCAAAGAAAGACCTAGCCGCTGGTTCAAAACAGAGCAGCACGCCTTGCCCTTAACCTTAACCGCACATCCCAACTAACATCTACAACATGCATGCCTGTCTTTCCTGGTTGAGGAGAGATTTAACTGCTTTTCTTCTAGTTTTTATGAACAATGACTAAAATTCTAGATTGTCTGTATAATCAAATGACATTCATCTTAGACACCATACATATGCCACCATGAGTCTCTTCACAGTCCGAAACTACTAATTCATGCCAACGCACAGTTTTATATAGAGCCGTGATCGTATAAAAGTCAGTTCCATCTCCAATTACTCAAGCAAACAGTAAAATGACATTTAAAAAAACAACTGTGACGGGAAACACACATTCACCACGCAGAGGAGGTGATTATGACAACAAATTACTCCATAGAGAAGCCATGTGGATATATACACATTTCAATTATTTTATCTCCACACGGTTGAAACGAATAATTAGGTTTCACCTTCCTAAAGGCCAAATTTAGACTGTTATACAAGAACACTGTCCATATCAGATGCATATCGTTTATGAGTTAGCCCCACATATTTCTGAACGGCTGAGCCTGATGTCATTTGTGGTAAGCTATTTCATGAATTGATATATGTATCCAAGTGAGCAGACACTTAAGGCATTTGATTCACTCCCATACCCTATTTAAGTGATAATGCACAAAAAGTTTGAATCCAGGCATGATCACTTTTATACCCCCAGTAATGCTCACTTCGAGGGAATTATCACTTTTATACCCCCAGTTACTAACATATTAAAATAATGATTGACATATTTAGATATTGTCCTGACACATATCTAGGGTTGCTCCACAAGCCGGCAGGTTGTTTGTTCTATCGGTTCGGTTGCCAGAGACGCGACCCAGTCGTTAAGTGTCTTTGTTCTTTGTCTATGGACGTGACCCAATCGTTCGTTCTAAATGTTCTATTGCCTTAGTGGCTGGCCAAGTTCTTATCCCTTGCTTGCTAGCTAGCCAACTATGGCTAACTTACAGTCACGTCAAACAGTGCAGCCAGAATAACAGCATTTGCATTTGTTTAAGCGGTTTTCTAGTGACATTTTATTTGGATATATTCGTAAGAATGAGCTAATGACGCACGATTTCACCTGGCATAAAAAATGTGCGCTCTCGACAGGACACTTGTTCAGAGGAGCTAGCCAACAACACAGCTAACACAATCACTTCAAACTGAAGCCGGAAAGACTGCAAACTAGCTGCATTTTSTTAATTTTACCTGTTTTCTATTGACAATTCTTTGTATATGTCCATAATAAGGATGCGTATTCATGATTTTGACTTGCTAAGAAAAGCTGCCTGTGTCTCGTCCCGACCCCTACAAAATGATTACTATGGGACAGGTGTAGATCGAATTTCAAATATTGAAACAATGTTGCAAATATCAGAGGGACAGACCACAATTTTTATACAAATCTCCGCTATTGAAAACCAATGGGAGATAATGTCTAGATGCTTTTTACAGTGGAGATCAAGTTTATTCATTGTCTGGCTGGGCTAATGACCGTGGATAGCGCAGTGAGATGGAACAGAGTAAATAGGCATTTCAACATCATAGATTTAGCCGGTGGTAACTTGTGGAATAGACACCGTCTGGAAAGCGGTTTTAACCAATCAGCGTCCAGGATTAGATCCACCCGTTGTATAAAATTCTGWATTTCTACAAGTGTGACTCACTTGTATACAGGTAGACCAGAAAATCCACATCCCTGAATGGCAGATTAGTGGCAACCCTGATTAGAAGCACCTGCTGCTCATCGGTTGTTCCCTACAAATGCTGTTTTAAAATAAAATTGCACCTACACACTGAAGAAGGCTGTGCACCTGAAATGTCTGTGCACACTATCCTTGATGCAGTGAAAGTAATACAATAATTGAATAATGAAGTAAGCTTCATGCAACGTCTTTTTGAGTGTGGACCCATTACACCTTTTTGTTTGACACACCCAAAGACACACTCTTACACACACACACACATGATCATTTTTGTATTGTTGGTATGATTGTTTAGTTGCATTGTCTGTATATCGTTGTATTTATATTTGTGACTTGTGTGTCCGTGTTTTGTTACTTAGCAAAGAGCAATATCTCAAGCAAAAGTTGCCTGGGTGTGGTCTTAGTGGGGAGGGGAACTCCATCCCACCAAAACAGACTGGAATTTCAGTCTTTTCAAACATCTGTTACCCTAAAAGGGCATTATAATCTTTTTCAAAATGTCACAGTATTATTCCAACCTCAGTGTGGAAATATACATAAAACACAGGATATCACGTTTTTGACTGCAATGGGCCTTTAACTCTTGCACAGTGTTCTTCACCTTCGCTCCCCAGTCTTGTGTTTCCGGCACACTGCGGATGTGGGTTTGCATACTTCCTCAAACTTCTGCTTTCTCTCCCCTTTTTCAACTGAATTCTCCTTTGTCACTCCCGCTCTTTACTTCCCCTCTCTCTGTCAGTTTCAGTATCTTCTCTATACACGTGGGTGTGGCCTTTTTAAAATCTTGCCCTGTCTGTCTTCCTCGGTCTCAATCTCTCCCTCTCTCCACTCTCTTTCTCTCCCTCTAACTCTAAGCGCTATTGGTCTATTCTCTCACAGCACAGCAGATGGTGAGGGGAATCCCTTTTTCTCCCTGGGGAGTTAAGAAGAGAGGCGGTAGATGGAGAGGGAGGGCTTGGACAGGACACTCGGATTCTGTCAGTGTCAGCCAGCCCCATAGGAACAGAAATAGTGATGTCAAATGTTCTCAAAGTTGTAAATGGCAGTGGAATGACCATCTCGGAGTTGCCTCTTCACTGTTGATCTTGAGACTGGTGTTTTGTGGGTACTATTTAATGAAGCTGCATGTTGAGGACTTGTGAGGAGTCTGTTTCTCAAACTAGATATATTAATGTACTTGTCCTCTTGCTCATTTGTGCACCGGGGCCTCCCACTCTTTCTATTCTGGTTAGAGCCAGTTTGCGCTGTTCTTTGAAGGGAGTAGCACACAGCGTTGTACGAGATCTTCAGTTTCTTGGAAATTTCTCGCATGGAATAGCCTTAATTTTTTAGAACAAGAATAGACTGACGAGTTTCAMWAGAAAGTTCTTTGTTTCTGGCCATTTTGAGCCTGTAATCGAACCCACAAATACTGATGCTCCAGATACTCAACTAGTCTAAAGAAGGACCGTTTTATTGCTTCTTTAAGATTGCTGTACATCAGCGGAACCCATCCAACTTGAAGGTGCTGGAGCAGTTTTGCCTTGAAGAATGGGCAAAAATCTCAGTGGCTAGATGTACCAAGCTTATAGAGACATACCCCAAGAGACTTGCAGCTGTAATTGCTGCAAAAGGTGGCTCTACAAAGTTTTGACATGGGGGGTGAATAGTTTTGCACACACGTTTTTTTTTGCCTTGTTTGCTACACAATAAAAATGATTTTGTATCTTCAAAGTGGTAGGCATGTTGTGTAAATCAAATGATACAAACCCCCCAAAAATCAATTTTTAATTCCAGGTTGTAAGGCAACAAAATAGGAAAAATGTCAAAGGGAGTGAATAATTTTGCAAGCCACTGCATCTGTACAGCTGCCATTTTTRCCCCCCCTGTTTTTCCTACTAGCGTTTTGTTTCTCCTCCAATCTTTTCCAGGTACACATGCTGTTCTTCCTTTATAAAAGCGTGCATCACAACTTTGTTCAGTTGCACAATTTCTCTCGTTCATTTTTGCTTGTAAATGTCCACACTCACCGAAAATGACATTTGGTAGCTACTTGTTATGCTTCTATAACTTTGAGCTGGATTTGCCTGTCTTTGTAAATCATTTCTGTTAGCTAAATGCTAACAAGCTAAAACTAACAGCGTTTGTGATTTCGCTATTAGTTTGTGCTAATTCTGTTAGCATTCTGGTAATAGAGGCTCAATGGGCTTTTCTTGAGTTTTTAGCACCCCCTTTTGTGCCATGCCGGTAATACCGTAAATCCCAGGACAAAAGAAAAACGGTATGACAATATGAAAATGTGGATACCGCCCAAGCCTAACCAGTAAGGATGTAACGATTCCCTTTGCGTGATGTATTGTTTTCTCTACCTTCTTGCACTTTGTGCTGTTGTCTGTGCCCAATAATTGTTGTGCTGCTACCATGTTGTGTTGCTATCATGTTGTCATGTTGCTACCATAGTGTGTTGTCATGTTGCTGCCTTATGTCTCTCTTTATGTTGTCTCTCTTGTCATGTTGTGTGTGTTGTCCTGTTTTATTTTGAATTCTCAGCCCCCTTCCCCGCAGGTGGCCTTTTGGAAGCCATCATTGTAAATACGATTTTTTTTCTTAACTGACTAGTTAAATAAAGGTTAAAAAATTAACAAATAATACTCTTGAAGGAAGGAGAGTTTGAAAGTTCATAAAAAATGTAAATGCAACATGCAACAATTTCAAAGATTTTTCTGTTCAGTCAACTGAAATTAATTAATTAGGCCCTAATCTATGGATTTCACATGACTGTGAATACAGATATGCATCTGCTCTAATTAGGCCCTAATCTATGGATTTCACATGACTGTGAATACAGATATGCATCTGTTGGTCAGATACCCCCCCCAAAAAAATTGGCGCGTGTATCAGAAAACCAGTCAGTACCACCACCATTTGCCTCATGCAGCTCGACACATCTCCTCTGCTTAGAGTTGATCAGGCTGTTGATTGTGTCCTGTGGAATGTTGTCCCACTCCTCTTCAATGGCTGTGCGAAGTTGTTGGATATTGGCGGGAACTGGAGAGCACTCTGTCGTACATGTCGACCTAGAGCATCCCAAACATGCTCAATAGGTGACATGTCTGGTGAGTTTGCAGGCCATGGAAAACTGCGACATGTATAGCTTCACGGAATTGTGTACAGATCGTTGCAACATGGAGCTGTGGATTATCATGCTCATACATGAGGTGATGGCGGAGAATGAATGGCACGACAATGGGCCTCAGGATCTCGTCTTAGTATGTCTGTGCATTCTAATTGCCATCGATAAAATGAATGTGTTCATTGTTAGATTACTTGTTAGATATTACTGCATGGTCGGAACTAGAAGCACAAGCATTTCGCTACACTCGCATTAACATCTGCTAATCTCCTGTCTTATCCGGTTTCCTGTGTGAATTTAAGTATGTTCCCTCTAATTCTCTCTCTCTCCCCTCCCGGAGGACCTGGGATCTTGCCTCGGGACTACCTGGCCTGATTACTCCTTGCTGTCCCCAGTCCACCTGGTCGTGCTGCTGCTCCAGTTTCAACTGTTCTGCCTGCGGCTATGGAACCCTGACCTGTTCACCAGACGTGCTACCTTGTCCCAGACCTGCTGTCTCTAACTCTGAATGCTTGGCTATGAAAGCCATGAAAGACATTTACTCCTGAGGTGCTGGCCTGTTGCACCCTCTACAACCACTGTGATTATTATTTGACCCTGCTGGTCATCTATGAACGTTTGAACATCTTGGCCATGTACTGTTATAATCTCAACCCGGCACAGCCAGAAGAGGACTGGCCACCTCTCAGAGCCTGGTTCCTCTCTAGGTTTCTTCCTAGGTTTTGGCATTTCTAGGAAGTTTTTCCTAGCCACTGTGCTTCTACACCTGCATTGCTTGCTGTTTGGGGTTTTAGGCTGGGTTTTTGTACAGCACTTTGAGATATCAGCTGATGTAAGAAGGGCTATATTAATACATTTGATTTGATGAGACATGTTACACTGGTTACAGCACAATCCACATCCTGTGCTGTACCCCTTGACTTTTACCCCCAAAAATMTACGTTACAGCCTTATTCTAATAGTTTTTTTTATCCTCAGTAATCTACACACAATACCCCATAATGACCAAAGGAAAACTGTTTTTTAGAAATCTTTGCAACTGTATTAACTATTCAGATCCTTTGATATGAGACTCGACATTGAGCTTGGAGTCCACCTGTGGTAAATTCAATTGACTGGACATGATTTGGAATGGTACACACCTGTCTATATAAGGTCCCACAGTTGACAGTGCATGTCAGAGCAAATGCCAAGCCATGAAGTCAAAGGAATTGTCCATAGCGCTCCGAGACAGGATTGTACGAGGTACCAAAACATTTTTGCAGCATTGAAAGTCCTCAAGATCACTGTGGCCTCCTCTGTTCTTAAATGGAAGAAGTTTGGGACCACCAAGACTTTTCCTATAGCTGGCCGCCCGTCCAAACTGAACAATCGGAGAAGGGCCTTGGTCAGCACCCTTGTGGGGCCCCAGTGTTGAGGGTCAGTGAAGTGGATATGTTGTTTCCTACCTTTACCACCTGTGGGCGGCCTGTCAAAGTCCTGGACCCAGTTGCACAGGTTGGGGTTGAGACCCAGGGCCTCCAGCTTGGAGGGTACTATGGTGTTGAATCCTYAGCTGTAGTCAATGAGCAGCATTCTTACATACATTGGGGAGAACAAGTATTTGATACACTGCCGATTTTGCAGGTTTTCCTACTTACAAAGCATGTAGAGGTCTGTCATTTTTATCATAGGTACACTTCAACTGTGAGAGACGGAATCTAAAACAAAAATCCAGAAAATTTAATTGTATGATTTTTAAGTAATTCATTTGCATTTTATTGCATGACATAAGTATTTGATACATCATTAAAGCAGAATTTAATATTTGGTACAGAAACCTTTGTTTGTAATTACAGAGATCATACGTTTCCTGTAGTTCTTGACCAGGTTTGCACACACTGCAGCAGGGATTTTGGCCCACTCCTCCATAAATCCTGCTTGGAAATTAGTGTCTGTGTTGTTTATGTTTACTCAAGCAAGGTCCTCAAAAGGGACTTCAGCTAAGTGTTCCCTGATTGGGCAAAATTGGTGAGGATTGTGTTGATTATCCCTACTTCTAGTGTGCCCCCGAGGAGATTCTTAATCCAAAACATTAAAGACGGCCTCAAGTTCGCCTTATTGAGGACAAGTTAACGAGGCTGATGCTCATTGCAAGCTGCTCCAAGGAGTTGGACAGTTTTGACCTCCCAACAGCAGCAGCTCACTTTGAGCAGGCAAAGCATTGTAAAATAGGCTTTCTCTCAATGAACCAGCTTTAACGAATTTCATTTACACTGAACAAAAATATAAACACACCATGTAAAGTGTTGGTCCCATGTGTCATGTGCTGAAATAAAAGATCCCAGAAATGTTCCATCCGCACAAATGTTATTTCTCAAATTTGTTTACATCCCTGTTGGTGAGCAGTTCTCCTTTGCCAAGATAATCCATCCACCTGACAAGTGTGGCATATTAAGAAGCAGATGAAATGAACATTAACATTCTGCAGCGATACGCCATCCCATCCGGTTTGCGCTTAGTGGGAATATCATTTGTTTTTCAACAGGACAATGACCCAAAACACACCTCCAGGCTGTGTAAGGGCTATTTGACCAAGAAGGAGAGTGATGGAGTGCTGCATCAGCTAACCTGGCCTCCACAATCACCAGACCTCAACCCAAGACTGTTGAAAAAGCATTCCAGGTTAAGCTGGTTGAGATAATGCCAAGAGTGTGCAAAGCTGTCAAGGCAATTGGTGGCTACTTTGAAGAATCACTTTTTTTGATTACTACAGGTTTCCATATGTTATTTCATAGTTTTGATGTCTTCACTATTCTACAATGTAGAAAATAGAAAGAATAAAGGAAAACCCTTGAATGAGTAGGTGTGACCAAACTTTAGACTGGTACTGGAGGTACTGAWTGTCATTTTGGACATTTACAAGCGGATGTGAATGAGAGACGTTGTACAAATGAACAAAGTTGTGGCGCATTCTTGTCTGAAGGAAGAACAGTACTGCCTCTAAAGCAGCATGTGTACACACTGTGTCTGTTTGGAGTCGCTAGGGAGGTTGGCCTGCATGCTCTGCTAGGAGAAGATGGGGGAGGAGAGCACACTGGCCCGAGAATGGACAGGGGAAAAACGCAAGGAAATCAAAAGATAACACAGAACTCATCCAAAGGATTTTGACTTCTCAAACATGCAGAAGCTTACACAATATGATGCCCCGTCACCTTATTAATTCAGTAGCTTACTTATAAGTAGGAAGTTAAACTTAGGGGTCACGTTAATGGATAATTCTATCTTTTTTCATGCATTTTTAAAATATATATTTTTTAACACTTCAGAAATATTTTGCTGCGTTTGGTAAACACAGATCGTAAATGCCTCTTATTGTAATTTGTGCTCGGCATTACAGATTGTTTTGCTTCAGTTGCACTTCTCCACTCGGGTGAGAATTCATGAACGGGCATTTTTTCAGCAGACCGGGTTCTGACTTTTGTTCTGTGTTTTTCTCGGGTGTAGCCAGCCTTCTTTTCTCCAGTACAAGAAAAACATTAGGAGAAGTAGCTGGCTACATTCTTTCTATGATAAACATTAGAAGTATGATGGCCTTGCGTCGTTTTTGCGAAGAAATACCTTGCTTTTTCATTGTAAGCTCATTTACCTGTGTGGCAGTAGCATTGCACTTCTGTTGTCATCTAATGAAAATGAAGCTGTTTTCTGCCTGAATTTTCTGTGAAGGAAAACTATAGTTGCACGTCCCTGATCACCGCTATTGGCTTTCAATATAAAATTGCGATCCCTGTCATTACACAGCTGGACTCACCTGCTCCCGCTTTCTCCCATTGTGCTATTTACAAACAGACATGAGACTGGCTCGACTGACTTGTAGGGAACTATGGTAAGCTTCATAATGTCAAATAATGTGACAGGTGACATGAACGCGATCTGCTTTATCTCCTAACATATTGCACAAGTTGACTGCAGGTATTTTCATAAAAAGTAGCTACAAATATGAAAATGTATTGGAAAAACTTCAAATAAATCTTTTTGACGGTATTGAAAAACCATCTCGTGGCTATTGACAAATAACCCGGTATATACGGTATACCACCCAAGCTTAATTAACAGTGGTTGTGCCCATAGAAATAACATGGCTTGGGTGCACGGGGGTGAGTGAGATGTTTCCCAATGCTGGAAGAGGGGCCTAAGGGAAAAAGCTTGGGAACCCCTGTTCTATGCTAAATGGTTTTTGTTTATGATATTCATGTATGATTTATAGCAGGGATGAAGATGCAACAGGCAATTTTTTGCTTTTCAATGAAACCTTTCATGTTGGTATTAGAACGTTGTTCTACTTCATTTTATTAAAATTTTACAGGCCAATTTCTATTCTGTTAAGATGAATTACAGTAATCTAAATGTGATTTTGAGCACAGTGGGTGGATGCCCTAATGTGTTACGCATCCAATGCATAAAATCTTGCCGGTCATGTCCGGGCGCCAAATTTTCCTAACGGGAACCCTGCTATATGTATATAGTCAGCGGCTAGTGTGTGTGTGTGTGTGTGTGTGTCTCCCTGAGTCATTCATCTAACCAACAAAACCATATGAAGGTGAATGATGACTTTCTCCCAGACCTCTTTGTAGACCTCTTTGTCTCACAGATTGTTACTGGTCTGACAATCTGTTCATTTATCCTATTTAATCAAGTCTGAATCCTTTTCCCCTTTCCTGTGTCATTGTAATAGGTCACTTTTTGTCTCATCAGTATCATTGATTGTGATAGGTCTTTTTTTGTTTCTATGGCTTTATAATGATGGTTGTCGGTGATTTGGTTCTATTTGTCTTATTTCAGTATCGTTAATGGTTATTGATTTATTTTTGTGTCTCATGGCAATATTATTGAATGTGAGTGGTTGTCGTTGTCCAATATGACTGTTGTTGGGTCCTTCTTGTTTCAGACCTGTCGAAGAACCGTCTCTGCGAGCTGCCAGAGGAGCTGTGCCAGTTCATCTCCTTGGAGACGCTCAGCCTACACCATAACTGTATTCGCTCCCTGACCCCCAGCCTTTGTCATCTACAGGCTCTCACTTACCTTAACCTCAGGTGACACATACACACGCCGGTGGCACAAACCACTTTTCAAGTCGTTGCACCCGTTCAGTTGCCTGCTTGTGCATGTATGACTTTTCGTCATTGTTCTGTGTGTCTCCGTCCTTGCAGCCGTAACCTTATCTCCAACCTGCCTCCCTCGGTGTGTCAGCTCCCCCTCCTGCGAGTCCTGATCGTCAGCAACAACAAGTTGTTGGTCCTGCCCGCCTCCATACACACCCTCACACACCTCCGACAGCTGGTATGTAGTAACATATACCCATGCCTCAATTTACCCCACTACCACACAGGGCTCTCTGATCTCGCTCTGTCTTTTTCTCTAGGTATCTCTCTCTCCTTTTGCCATCTTTGCTCTAGCTATATCTCTTGCAGTCTTTAATTATTGCGGTCACGTTTACTTTAGGTACTCTATCTGTTCCTCTCTTCACAATCTCCTGCTCTCATTTTTTTATTTCTGCCCTCTGGCTGACTCTCACACCTGCATTTCTGTCATACCGTGTCTCCGTTCTGAACGATAGCCCTTTTTTCCTCTCTAGCTTCTTCACCCCCCCCCTGCCCCCCTCTTGTTCTTTGTCTTTGGGGTGTAAGCCTGGGTTGCAGTTAGACTTTTGATTATTTGGTTTCCCATCTCCCGCTCCTGTAGGATGTGAGTTGTAATGATCTGCAGTGTCTGCCGGTGGAGCTGGGTCAGCTGGAGTGCCTGAGAGACCTCAACCTGAGAAGGAATCGGCTCACCACGCTGCCCAAAGGCAAGACACACACACACCTGACCTTTGACCCCTTCATACACCCTATACACCCCACCTCCGTGCTTCAGTGTCTCCCTGAAACCCCCCCCAAAATAAAGTTCCCTGGCCTGTATACCACGATCCACCTCCCGGCTTCTGTGTCCCGACTCCCCACTAAGTCTCTCAATAGCTGTCTCTGATCCCTTACATACAGTAAGCATACCATCATGGCTTCAACTTCTATGCTTTATACGCTGTATACACTAACCCTACACATACCTTATCTAAGTCCTTGACAGTTCTCCAAGCTCAAGTCCCCTTTGCCTAAATACATTTACTGACACATACATTTACTAATATTCTTAAAACAAATCTTAAAATGTGACGGTCTGACCCCTTTTCTCAGAATTGGGCTACTCTGTACCTAATATTGTTATTGACCCTAGAGTTGGACCCTTGACTTTCCGAGTCTGCTGTAATGCCCCCGATGACTCTCGCCCCTTTTTTCCCCTGTAAGTCCACCTTTTCCCGAACCTAGTTGTTGACGCGCTACTTCCACCACTGACTCCTTTCTAACGCTTAACCGCTCTTTAACTCAGTTCTCAAACACACCAGACAACCCCAGAAGTACCACTACCAGATGCTTTAGCACAAACAAACCCTACGGTAATATTTTTTWWATTTTTTTWATTTTTWATTTTACCGTTATTTTACCAGGTAAGTTGACTGAGAACACGTTCTCATTTGCAGCAACGACCTGGGGAATAGTTACAGGGGAGAGGAGGGGGATGAATGAGCCAATTGTAAACTGGGGATTATTAGGTGACCGTGATGGTTGAGGGCCAGATTGGGAATTTAGCCAGGACACCGGGGTTAACACCCCTACTCTTACGATAAGTGCCATGGGATCTTTAATGACCTCAGAGAGTCAGGACACCCGTTTAACGTCCCATCCGAAAGARGGCACCCTACACAGAGCAGTGTCCCCAATCACTGCCCTGGGGCATTGGGATCTTTGTTTAGACCAGAGGAAAGAGTGCCTCCTACTGGCTCCACAATATTAAACAACATAGCACTGAAATCGCACAGCAAAACAACCTGGCTGCCTGTGACGGTATGTCCCATAAGGTACCAGTATAGCTCTGGCCTCACAGCACTCTCCATTCTCCAATCCTGCCTTGAGCTCTCCTCAAAACTCCAACCTATTGACTACAGCTCTCAATGCAAGATAACTTAGGTTACCACTAACACTGTAGTTTCTCCTTCATATGAGTCGAAACAGTTTGAGAAGTGATGATCGAGGCCTTATTTGAATTGAATTCAACAGAAATGCTAAACCATAGTTTAATTAAAAGCATTGAATTGCTACTGCCTAAAGTTTATTTTATTATTTCCCATGATACGCTATTTCCATGATGATTAGATATCAGCTCGATATTAAACTACACCCTCCCTCTCAGAGTTGTCCGAGTTGCCCCTGGTCCGGTTAGACGTTTCCTGTAACTGCATCTCCCACGTGCCCGTGTGCTACCGCACCTGCGCCACTCCAGACATTGTATTGGACAACAACCCCTTGCAACAGCCGCCGCCCAGGTCTTGTTCCAAGGGGAAGTACCACATTTTCAAGTTCCTCAACATCGAGGCCTGCAAGAGGAACCAGGAGGAACTGGAGAGAGCCCTGAGACCCACCGGGTTCAACAGCTGGTGAGAGGGATGGGAGAGAGGGAGAGAGGGGGGGGGGGGTGTATTTTGTGTAACTTCATTTTTATTATCATTATAAGAGATGAGTAAGGGAGAGGTGGAGGGAGGAGAGTGGAGAGGATGGGAGGATATAGAGCAGTTGATTCTCCTGTACTATTGTATACTTTTTAACCGTGTGTGTGTTTACTGGTGTTTGTACTTGTGTACTGGTGTGTGTGTTTGTGTGTGTGTGTGTGTACAGGGGTAGTGTGTGTACTGGGGGGGTGTGTGTTTACTGGGGGGGGGGGGGGGGTGTACTGGGGTGTGTGTGTGTACTGGGGTGTGTGTGTGTACTGGGTGTGTGTGTGGTGTACTGGGGTGTGTGTGTGTACTGGGGTGTGTGTGTGTGTGTGTACTGGGGGGTGGTGGTGTGTGTGTGTGTACTGGGGTGTGTTGTGTGTGTGTGTGTACTGGGGTGTGTGTGGTGTGTGTGTGTGTACTGGGGTGTGGGTGTGGTGTGTGTGTGTGTGTGTGTGTGTGTGTGGTGTGTGTGTGTGTGTGTGTGTGTTGTGTGTGGTGTGTGTGTGTGGTGTGTGTGTGTGTGTGTGTGTGTGTACGTACTGGGGTGTGTGTGTGTGTGTGTGTGTGTGTGTGTGTACTGGGGGTGTGGTAGGTTGGGGTGTGTGTGTGTGACTGGGGGGGTGTACTGGGGTGTGTGTGTGTGTGTGTACTGGGGTGTGTGTGTGTGTGTGTACTGGGGTGTGTGTGTGTGTTACGTACTGGGGTGTTGTGTGTGTGTACTGGGGGCGGGGGGGGGGGCGGGGGTGGGGGGTGTACTGGGGTGGTGTGTGTGTAACTGGGGTGGTGTGTTGGTGTGTTGTGTACTGGGGTGTGTGTGTGGTGTGTGTACCGGGTGTGTGTGTGTGGTACCTGTGGTGTGTGTTGTGTACTGGGGTGTGTGTGTGTACTGGGGTGTGTGTGTGTGTGTGTACTGGGGTGTGTGTGTGTGTGTGTGTACTGGGGTGTGTGTGTGGTGTGTGGTGTGTGTTGTGTGTGTGTACGTACTGGGGTGTGTGTGTGTGTGTGTGTGTGTGTGTGGTGTGTGTGTGTACTGGGGTGTGTGTGTGTACTGGGGTTTGGGTGTGTGTGTGTGTGTGTACTGGGGGGGTGTACTGGGGTGTGTGTGTGTGTGGTGTACTGGGGTGTGTGTGTGTGTACGTACTGGGGTGTGTGTGTGTGTGTACTGGGGGGGGGGGGGGGTGTACGTACTGTGGGGCGTGTGTATAGTACTGGGTGCGTGGGTGTGTGGTGTGTACTGGGGTACTTGTGTGTGTACTGGTGTGTGCATGTCCGATATGTATGTATACAGACCAGGTGAATGACCAGGTGAATCCAGGTGAAAGCTATTATCCCTTATTGATGGCATTTGTTAAATCCACTTCAATCAGTGTAAATGAAGGGGAGGAGACAGGTTAAAGAAGGATTTTTAAGCTTCGGGTCAATTGAGACATGACTGAATGGTTAAGACAAAATATTTAAGTGCCTTTGAACGGGGTATGGTAGTAGGTGCCAGGCTCACCGGTTTAAATGTATCAAGATCTGCAATGCTGCTAAGTTTAACGCTGTAAAATGGTCCACCACCCAAAGAACATCCAGCCAACTTGACACAACTGTGGGAAGCATTGGAGTCAACATGGTCCAGCATCCCTGTGGAACACCTCCGACACCTTGTAGAGTCCATGCCTCGACCAATTGAGGCTGTTCTGAGGGCAAAGGGGCGGGGGGGTACAACTCAATATTAGGAAGGTGTTCATTGTATGTGTGTGTCTGATATACAGTATGTGTGTGTGTACTGATGCGTGTCCTATCTTCCGTGTCTCCCTGCAGTCTGTCACACCAGGAGCTGTTCTCTGGTCAGTATGGAGGTCTGGACTCTGGCTTCAACAGTGTGGACAGTGGGAGCAAGAGATGGTCCGGGAACAAGGTGAGACAACAGGGATCTGAGAGAGCGATAGTCCTTGGTTTTAATACCTTGCAATTTATATTTTGTCTTATTGTGTGAGGCCATCATAATAGCCAAACAGTCATAATCGTTGGAGGTCTACACAGATGTCTTAAACCTTAAGTCAAATGTCTCAGACATGTCTCACTCTCTCCCTTTTCACCTGTTGTGTACTGTGTGTCTTACTCTCTCCCCCCAAATCGGTGTGTCCAGTCTGCAGATGACTTCTCAGAGCTGTCCCTATGCATGGCTGAGCTCACCAGAGACCAGAGGAACCTGGAGGAAGAGGTGGAGGCGGAGGAGGACTCTCCCCTCACAGAGACCCCAGACAGGGGTGAGGAGCGGGCTCTAACTACTTAAAACCATCACACATTACATCAGTCAGTTACACACCCTGGTCCTGCAGAGCTACATG
This sequence comes from Salvelinus sp. IW2-2015, assembly GCF_002910315.2. NCBI lineage: Eukaryota > Metazoa > Chordata > Actinopteri > Salmoniformes > Salmonidae > Salvelinus > Salvelinus sp. IW2-2015. Next base: position 18,360,462 of record NC_036876.1, read on the forward strand.
GCGATCAGGCTTTTGTTCCAGCCAAGCTCTAACCACCTTAAACCATCAGACATTATAGCCTGCTTTCTCAGACACATACTAAGCCTACTCCTGGACTAAAAAGCATGCTCACTGGAGATTCTCCATTGAAATATGTGTCTGGGGAAACCAGCCATAAAACCGTTAGGGGAYAATGAGAAGCTCAGAAATAAATGATGGGATTTATTTTTCAGACTTGTTATATAGTTCATATACTCAATCCCCTAATAAAGATTTACTATATTGATACACACCCTAAACCATGAGAAATTAAATATTAGCCCACTCACTGAGGAAAGAAAGGGAGAAATAAGCTTATTGTAACAAAACATGATTTTATTTTCAGACAGACAGCACTCTGTTTTCCAAAATCTCTTTCATATCCTCCTCTCCAACCTCTATTAGAGGCTACACTGTTTATATACCCTTCCAGACATTCCTTAATGTTATTTTACTGTCTGTAATAGCTTTCATCCTCCCTCTACCTTCTCCCTCTACCTTCCCCCCCTCCTCCCTCCCCCTCTTTTCTTTGTTTTCACAGTGAATGGGGAGGCAGAGCCGGTGGTTCTCATAGACGGCAGTGTCACCGAGGAGGAAGAAGAGAAGTGCAGGACAAATCATCCCACTCCCCCGCGTGTTAGYAGGATGCCTTTATAAATGCTTTATTAACTCTTATAAACATGTTATGAATGTCTTATGGCTAGTGGATGGGTATCTAACAGTGTCATGGTGTTTTTCTCAGGAGAAGACCGGGAGGTCCTCACCACCTCCTCAATCACAAGACTCTTCTATAAGCAGGTGAGACACACARGACTCAACACTCATATGGTCACGTGAACATTGAATCTGCACCCTCAGCCATGTTCCCACAAGGTTTTGTGATTGTGGTGTTTGTGTGTCAGTGCCAATGAGTTTCGACTTCTCTGTTCCTGCGCCCGTTTCAGTGTGGATTCAGCAGTTTGACTGGCTGGCTTTGTGTTCACAGTTTCATATACAGCAACCGCCAGTCTGTTTTTCAGAGTGGAATGGACAGATACTCTTTTTTATCACACTCTGTTTTTCTCTTGCTGCCTTGTTTTACAAGGTCACCCTCTCATCGAGTGTGTGAAATGTCAATAGACTACGGTTCCCATTACTTACACCACTCACTGACTGACTGGCCCAAGGGGAACACACACACACACAACCAGGGGAAATCATTCACTCACTACGGCTTATAAAGAGAGACCACAACAATTCAGCTTACTTACTTACTACAGTTTGTTCATTTTGGTGACTGGGTGATTGATGAGTGATTTACATTGAGGGTGAGGGTGCTGCATTCACACAGAGGGTTCCAACTGTTTGCCTCTGGTGGTTGGCTGCAGTGGTTAAATTGTGGATTGAAGAGTCATGGGTTGGAGTCCTGTGACTGTGAGAAGCTTCTGTTAGCAGGACATTGACACGATTATCTGACATCAAGCCACTCCAACCAACCGTCAATAGGAGGCTATGTTGACGCATAACAAAATATGACATCATCATAGAATGTTTGGTGTTTGCCATCAGTCTCATCTGTAACAGACACATGTTTTTGTCACCTATCACTCTCCCTTTTTCTTTTCTCTCTCTCTTTCTTTCTTTCTTTCTTTCTTTCTTTCTTTCTTTCTTTCTTTCTTTCTTTCTTTCTTTCTTTCTTTCTTTCTCTTCCCCCCCAGGACTAGTATCAGTGTGGAGGTAGGGGGCTGTGGAGGTAGGCCCCTGTCCCCCTCCAGTGTCACCCTGGAGGAGAGAAGGAGACCAGGCACCCTGCTCATCTGGCAAGAGAGGGAGAGGGCCCAGCAGCAGAAGAGAGACCACCTGGCCAGAGACAACAGGTTAGTAGAGGGAGCAAGTGAGTTTTATCATCCTTTGTACAATGGAAGGTTTGAGGCTGCACACAAAGCAATATACAGTTGCAGTCAAATATATTGGCACCCTTTAATGATTTCCATATTTCTTTTCAAATAAATTGAAATTTAGAACTTTTGGTGTTTACATGTGGATTTTTCACTTTAAAGTAATGGCCTGGATAGAAATCCAGGGCTTAAAAACAAAGGTGTCATTGTATGCTGACGATTCATGTTCTCTTTTAAATCAGCAATTTCGGGTCTTTGCACAGCCTCAGAGGATCTAGATAATTTTTCTAACCTTTCTGGATTAAAACSGAATTATGTGTGCACAATATTACGTATTGGATCTCTAATAAATATAACTTTTACATTTACCGTATAGTTTACCAATATAATGGTCTGATGGTGAAGTGGACATACTCTGTATTCATATCCCGAAAGAAAGAAATGATCTCAGTGCAATACATTTGAATAGAAAGTTAGCCAAATTAGATAAGATTTTGCTACCATGGAATGGATAACACCTGTTTATTTGTGGAAAAATCACCCTGATTTAACTTTTTAGTCATATTCCAGTTTACCTAATTACTGATGGCCCTGCCTACACCAAACAACTTGTTTTTTAAATTATATGAGCAAAAGAATGTTCAACTTTATTTGGAACGGCAAGCCAGACAAAATTAAATGGGCCTATTTATATAATGAATCTGAAATCAGCTATGCTAACATAATTGCAAAAGGGTTTTCTAGTGATCAATTAGCCTTTTAAAATGATAAACTTGGATTAGCTAACAACGTGCAATTGGAACATAGGAGTGATGGTTGCTGATAATGGGCCTCTGTACGCTTATGTAGATATTCCATAAAAAATCTGCCGTTTCCAGCTACAAAAGTCATTTACAAAATGAACAATGTCTACACTGTATTTCGGATCAATTTGATGTTATTTTCATGGACAAAAAATAGGCTTTTCTTTCAAAAACAAGGACATTTCTAAGTGACCCCAAACTTTTGAATGGTAGTTTATGGAGCTTGTTTTTGGTCTCAGGTTCAGGAATGGCTTAAAAAAATTCAACATTTACTTGGAGCTAACTCTGCAAATAGTACTGATGGGTGATTTGGTAAGACATAGTCAATCAATCAATAATAATAATCTTAGCAAAGGTGTTTACATTGCATTTGGAAAGTATTCAGACCCCTTGACTTTTTTCACATTTTGTTACGTTACAGCCTTATTCTAAAATTMATTAAATAGTTTATTTCTCATCAATCCACACACAACCCCATAATGACAAAGCAAAAACAGGTTTATAGAAATGTTTGCTAATTTATTTATTTTTAAAAAGTAAAACTGAAATAAGACATTTACATAAGTATTCAGACCATTTAACTCAGTACTTTGTTGAAGCACCTTTGGCAGCAATTACAGCCTCGTCTTCTTGGGTATGACGCTACAAGCTTGGCACACCTGTATTTGGGGAGTTTCTCCCATCCTCTCGAACTCTGTCAGGTTGGATGGGGAGTGTCACTGAACAGCTATTTTCAGGTCTCTCCAGAGATGTTAGATCTGGTTCAAGTCCGGGTTTCCTGCTGGGCCACTCAAGGATAGGTCTGTTGCAGTGACCGTATGACCGCCACACTGGTGGTCACAGGTCAAGAACGCAGTCAAATTCCATGCGACCGTTTAGTCACGGTAATTAGGCTTCTCCAAGCTCTGATGCTGCTGATGGTCATTAGTAGCGTACCAAACTTGCTAATTGCCTGGTACTCAGCACTCTATTGTCAAATCAAATTGTATTTGTCACATGCGCCGAATACAACAACCTTACAGTGAAATGCTTTCTTACAAGCCCTTAACCAACAATACAGTTTTAAGTTCAGGAGTCTCATGGCTTGGGGGTAGAAGCTGTTAACCTGTTAGTGTGTAGGGCGCGCTATTTTCACTTTGGGAAGAAATCGTGCCCAATTTAAACGGCCTCGTACTCTATTCTAGATCGTACAATATGCATATTATTATTACTATTGGATAGAAAACACTCTCAAGTTTCTAAAACCGTTTGAATTATATCTGTGAGTGAAACAGAACTCATTTGGCAGCAAACTTCCAGACAGGAAGTGAAAAATCTGAAAACGATGCTCTGTTCCAGGGCCTGCCTATTGAATTGCTTTATATTTATGGATTTGCATGCACTGCATACGCCTTCCACTAGATGTCAACAGGCAGTGAAGTTGAATGGGTGTCTAGCTTGATCTAGATCGAACAAGAGCTCTTGGAATGACTCCACAATCCTTTCTCTACCTAGGCGCGGAAGACCTTCCGATTTGTCTTCTGATAAGCGTTCGTATACACGGCTAATATCTCCGGTTTTTTATTTATACATATTAGAAAAAACTCATAAAGTAGGTTTTTTCAACCGAGTTTCATAAGTTTATTTAACGTTTAATGGTCTTTGAGTTTCCGTTCTATGCGTCGAGAGGAGATGGACATGTTCTCGCGCACACTGGCTAGCTAAGGTTGCTAATTCGACAGAGAGAGGACATTCAAAACCAAACAACGATTTATTCTGGACAAAGGACTCTTGTACAAGATTCTGATGGAAGCTCAGCAAAAGTAAGAGCATATTATGATGTTATTTTCTGTATTCTGTGGAAAATGTTTAGTCCTATTATCCGCACTCTTTGCGGGCGCTGTCTCGCTATACGTAAGCTGTTTGTTATGTAAAGTTCATTTAAAAAAAATCTAACACGGCGGTTGCATTAAGAACTTTGTATCTTTCATTTGCTATCCAACATGTATTTTTTAGTGATTTATGATGAGTTATTTGGTTCAGATTAGGTGAGTGTCAGAAATATATCCGGACATTCTGGAAAAAGTTGCTACATTTTCACAATGTATAACCACGGTTTTCAGCTCTAAATATGCACATTTTCGAACAAAACATAAATTTTTGTGTAACATGATGTTATAAGACTGTCATCTGATGAAGTTGTCCAAAGGTTAGTGATTTATTTTATATTTATTGCTTTTTTTGCTAAAGCTATCTTTGCGGTGAATAAATGCGGTTGGTGTGTTTGGCTTTGTGGTAAGCTATAAATTTCTATATTGTGTTTTCGCTGTTAAACACTTAAAAAATCGGAAATATTGGCTGGATTCACAAGATGTTTATCTTTCATTTGCTGTATTGGACTTGTTAATTGTGGAAGTTAAATATTTCAAAAAAATATTTTTTTGAATTTCGCGAGGAATGTTGTGGGTGTTCCGCTAGCGGAACCCCGGCGAGAATTAAGAAGCCTTTTGGACCTAGACTTGGTGCTCCGGTACCGCTTGCCGTGCGGTAGCAGAGACAACAGTCTTGACTAGGCTGAAGTCTGACCATTTTAGGGCCTTCCTCTGACACCGCCTGGTATAGACGTCCTGGTACACGACGCTTGCCCCAGTGACTGGGGCTCTTGAGTCGCAGCGGTCTAAGGCATTGCATCTCAGTGCTTGAGGCGTTAGTACAAACACCTTGGTTCAATCCAGGCTGTATCACAACCGGCCGTGATTGGGAGTCCCATAGGGCGACGCACAATTGGTCCAGCGTCGTCCCGGTTGGCCAGTGTGGCCATCATTGTAAATAAGAATTTGTTATTAACTGACTTGCCTAGTTAAAAAAAATAAAATTACTGGCCGAGCAGTTGCCATACCAGGCAGTGATGCAACCAGTCAGGATGCTCCGATGGTGCATCTGTATAACTTTTGAGGATCTGAGAACCCATGCCAAATCTTTTCAGTCTCCTGAGGGGAATAGGCTTTGTCTTTCTCTCTCATGACTGTCTTGATGTGTTTGGACCATGATCGTTGTGGTGATGTGGACACCAAGGAACTTGAAGCTCTCAACCTGCTCCACTACAGCCCCATAGATGAGAATAGGGGCATGCTCGATCCTCCTTTTCCTGTAGTCCACAATCATCTCCTTTGTCTTGATCACGTTGAGGGAGAGGTTGTTGTCCTGGCACCACGCAGCCAGGTCTCTGACCTCCTCCCTATAGACTGTCTCATCGTTGTCGGTGATCAGGCCTACCACTTGTGCCATCGGCAAACTTGATGATGGTGTTGGAGTCGTGCCTGGAGGGGACTGAGTACGCACCCCTGATGGTCCCCTGTGTTGAGGATCAGCGTGGGGGATGTGTTGTTACCTACCCTTACCACCTGGGGGTGGCCCGTCAGGATGTCCAGGATCCAGTTGAGGGAGGTGTTTAGTTCGAGTCCTTAGCTTAGTGATGAGCTTTGAGGGCACTATGGTGTTGAACGCTGAGCTGTAGTCAATGAATAGCATTCCCACACAAGTGTATATTTTGTCCAAGTGGGAAAGGGCAGTGTGGAGTGCAAAGGAGATTGCATCATCTGTGAATCTGTTAGGGCGGTATGCAAGTTGATCTAGGATTGCAGGGATAATGGTGTTGATGTGAGCCGTGACCAGCCTTTCAAAGCACTTCATGGCTACAGACGTGAGTGCTACGGGTCGGTAATCATTTAGGCAGTTTACCTGAGTGTTCTTGGGCACAGGGACTATTGTGGTAAGCTTGACATATGTAGGTATTACAGACTGTCAGGGACAGGTTGAAATTGTCAGTGAAGACACTTGCCAGTTGGTCACTGCATGCCGGAGGACACGTCCTGGTAATCCGTCTGGCCCTGCGGCCTTGTGAATATTGACCTGTTTAACTTTTTTCGGCTCATTAGGACGCTAGCGTCCCACCTCGACAACATCCGGTGAAATTGCAGAGCACGAAATTCAAAAAACAAAAGTAGTAATATTAAAGATTCATAGAAATACWAGTGTTATACACCATTCTTTAGCTTAGAATCTTGGTAATCGATCTGCTGAGTCCGATTTACAATAGGCTTTACGGCGACAGCATAGCATTTGATCGTCTGAGGACAGCGCCTCACCCACTTCCTGCAATAACATGAATTCATAACCTGCACAGATGTCACAAAACTCAAAAATAGTGATAAAATAAATCACTTACCTTTGAAGATCTTCATCTTTTTGCAATCCAAAGGGTCCCAGTTATAAAATGAATGGTCGTTTTGTTCGATAAAGTCCTTTATATCCCAAAATCACAGTTTATTTGGCGCATTTGATTCAGAAATCCACCTGTTCCAACTCGCCCAACATGCCTAAAAAGGAATCTAAAAAGTTACCTGTAAAGTTCGTCCAAACAATTCAAACAACGTTTCTAATCCAACTCAGGTACCCTAATATGTAAATAATCGATAAAATTTAAGACGGAATATACGGTGTTCAATACCGGAGAAAAAGAACGCGGAGCGCGCACTCATTCACGCGTGCCTAAAGACTAGAGTCCTTCTGAGGGATACTTTGAAAGAATACGAATACTTCATTTTTTCTAAAAACAAGCTTGAAACAATTTCTAAAGACTGTTGACATCTACTGGAAACAATAGGAACTGCAATCGGGGTCCTAATTATTAGACTTTCCCATAGAAAAGCATTAAAGTCCAATGTATTCCTGGATGGATTGTCCACAGAGTTTTGCCTGCCAAATCAGTTCTGTTAAACTCAGACATTATTWWTTTWWTTTTTTTWACTTTAGAGTTTTTTCTATCCAAAACAACCATGCATATGCATATCGTAGCTTTTGGGCCTGAGTAACAGGCAGTTTACTTTGGGCACCTCAGTCATCCAAACTTCCGAATACTGCCCCCTAGCCTTAGAAAGCTAAAGGTCTTACTCACATTGGCTACGGAGAGTGTGATCACACAGTCGTCCAGAACAGCTGATTCTTTAATGCATGTTTTTCAGTGTTGCTTGCCTCGAAGCGAGCACAGATGTAATTTAGCTTGTCTGGTAGGCTTGTGTCACTTGGCAGCTTGCGTCTGTGCTTCCCTTCGTAGTTTGTAATAGTTTGCAAGCCCTGCCACATCTGATGAGCGTCGGAGCCAGTGTAGTACGATTCAATCTTAGTCCTGTATTAACGCTTTGCCTGTTTGATGGTTCGTTGGAGGGCATAGCGGGATTTCTAATAAACTTCTGGGTCAGAGTCCCACTGCTTGAAAGCAGCAGCTCTACCCTTTAGCTCACTGTGGATGTTGCCTGTAATCCATGGCTTCTGTTTGGGGTACGTACGTACAGTCACTGTGGGGACGATGTCAAATCAAATTTTATTTGTCACATACACATGGTTAGCAGATGTTAATGCGAGTGTAGCGAAATGCTTGTGCTTCTAGTTCCGACAATGCAGTAATAACCAACAAGTAATCTAACAGGAGAGATTTTGGGGATTGCTGGTTTATTGGCTTGCCGGAGAGAATAGTACACTTGTTTGTATTCCGGTGCATGTTTCGGTCACCTTGCCCTGGTTAAAGCAGTGTTTGACGCTTTCAGTTTCACGCGAAATGCTGCCATCAATCCCACGGTTTCTGGTTTGTGGAAATGTTTTAATCGTTGCTGTGGGTAGACATCGTTTGTAATGCCTTTTAATGAACTCGCTCACGAATCAGCGTATTCGTCATATTGTTGTTGAACGCAATGCGGAACATATAAGTCACGCTGATCGAAGCAGTCTTGAAGCGTGAATCAGATTGGTCGGACCAGGTTTGAACATGACCTGAGCGAGGGAGCTTGTTGTTTTAGTTTTCTGTTTTGTAGGCTGGAAGCAACAAAATGGAGTCGTGGTCAGCTTTTCCGAAAGGAAGGGCGGGGGAGGGCCTTTATATGCGTCGTGGAAGTATAGTAAATAAAATGATCCAAGGTTTTAGCCAGCCCCTGGTAGACAAATCGATATGCTGATAGATATTTAGGGAGTTTTGTTTCAGATTAACCTGTATTAAAATCGCCCAGCTATGATGAATGCAGCCTCAGGGTGTGTGGTTTCCAGTTTACAAAGAGTCAGATAAAGTTCGTTCAGGGCGCATCGATGTGTCTGCTTGGGGGGGAATATATAGCGGTGTGATTATAAT
>NC_036876.1:18369738-18392219 GCF_002910315.2 Salvelinus sp. IW2-2015
CATAACAATTCCACAACTACTACCTATACACACAAGTGTAAAGGGATAAAGAATATGTACATAAAGATATATGAATGAGTGATGTAGACAGAACGCCATAGCAAGATGCAGTAGATGGTATAGAGTACAGTATATACATATGAGATGAGTAATGTAGGGTATGTAAACATTATATTAAGTGGCATTGTTTAAAGTGGCTAGGGTACATTTTTACATAATTTCCATCAATTCCCATTATTAAAGTGGCGAGTTGAGTCAGTATGTGGCAGCGGCCACTAAATGTTAGTGGTGGCTGTTAACAGTCTGATGGCCTTGAGATAGAAGCTGTTTTTCAGTCTCTCTGCCCTGCTTTGATGCACCTGTACTGACTCGCCTTCTGAATGATAGCGGGTGAACAGGCAGTGGCTTGGGTGGTTGTTGTCCTTGATGATCTTTATGGCCTTCCTGTGACATCGGGTGGTGTAGGTGTCCTGGAGGGCAGGTAGTTTGTCCCGTGATGCGTTGTGCAGACCTCACTACCCTCTGGAAAGCCTTACGGTTGTGGGCGGAGCAGTTGCCGTCACAGGCGGTGATACAGCCCGACAGGATGCTCTCGATTGTGCATCTGTAGAAGTTTGTGAGTGCTTTTGGTGACAAGCCAAATTTCTTCAGCCTCCTGAGGTTGAAGAGGCGCTGCTGCGTCTTCTTCACAACGCTGTCTGTTGGGTGGACCAATTCAGTTTGTCCGTGAGTGTACACCGAGGAACTTAAACTTTCCACCTTCTCCACTACTGTCCGCGTCGATGTGGATAGGGGGTGCTCCCTCTGCTGTTTCCTGAAGTCCACAATCATCTCCTTTGTTTTGTGACGTTGAGTTGAGTGTGAGGTATTTTCCTGACACCACACTCCGAGGGCCCTCACCTCCTCCCTGTAGGCCGTCTCGTCGTTGTTGGTAATCAAGCCTAATACTGAAGTGTCGTCCGCAAACTTGATGATTGAGTTGGAGGCGTGCATGGCCACGCAGTCGTGGGTGAACAGGAGTACAGGAGAGGGCTCAGAACGACCCTTGTGGGCCCCGGTGTGAGACAGCGGGTGGAGATGTTGTTACCTACCCCACACCTGGGGCGGCCCGTCAGAAGTCCAGGACCCAGTTGCACAGGGCGGGGTCGAGACCCAGGGTCTCGAGCTTGATGACGAGTTTGGAGGGTACTATGGTGTTAAATGCTGAGCTGTAGTCGATGAACAGCATTCCACATAGGTATTCCTCTTGTCCAGATGGGTTAGGGCAGTGTGCAGTGTGGTTGCGATTGCGTCGTCTGTGGACCTATTGGGTCGGTAAGCAAATTGGAGTGGGTCTAAGGTGTCAGGTAGGGTGGAGGTGATATGGTCCTTGACTAGTCTCTCAAAGCACTTCATGATGACGAAGTGAGTGCTACGGGGTGGTAGTCGTTTAGCTCAGTTACCTTAGCTTTCTTGGAACAGAACAATGGTGGCCTTCTTGAAGCATGTGGGAACAGCAGGGATTGATTGAATATGTCCTTAAACACACCAGCCAGCTGGTCCGCGCATGCTCTGAGGACGCGGCTGGGATGCCGTCTGGGCTGCAGCCTTGCGAGGGTTAACACGTTTAAATGTTTACACACCTCGGTGCAGTGACGGAGAGCCCGCAGGTTTTGGTAGCTGGCCGTGTCAGTGGCTACTGTATTTCCAAGCGAGCAAAAAAGTTATTTAGACATCGAAGAGAATTCCCTTGGTAGATAATGCGGTCGACATTTGATTGTGAGGAATTCTAGATCAGGTGAACAGAATGACTTGAGTTCCTGTATGTTGTTATGATCACACCACGTCTCGTTAATCATAAGGCATACACCCCCGCCCCTCTTCTTACCAGAAAGATGTATGTTTCTGTCGGCGCGATGCGTGAAGAAACCAGCTGGCTGCACCGACTCCGTTAGCGTCTCTTGAGTGAGCCATGTTTCCGTGAAGCAGAGAACGTTACAATCTCTGATGTCTCTCTGAAATGTTACCCTTGCTCGTATTTCATCAACCTTATTGTCAAGAGACTGGACATTGGCGAGTAGTATGCTAAGGAGTGGAGCGCGATGTGCCCGTCTCCGAAGCCTGACCAGGAGACCGCCTCGTTTGCCCCTTTTACGGCGTCGCTTAGGGTCGCCGGCTGGGATCAGATCCATTGTATTGGGTGGAAGGCAAAACACTGGATCCGCTTCGGGAAAGTCATATTCCTGGTTGTAACGATGGTGAGTTGACGTTGCTCTTATATTCAGTAGTTCCTCCCGACTGTATGTAATGAAACCTAAGATTACCTGGGGTACCAATGTAAGGAATAACACATAAAAAAKTAAATACTGCATATTTTCCTAGGAACGCGAAGCGAGGCGGCCATCTCGGTCGGCGCCGGAAGTGTCATCGATGCACTTATTGATGAAGTCAGTGACTGATGTGGTGTACTCCTCAATGCCATCGGAAAATTCCCGGAACATATTCCAGTCTGTGCTAGCAACACAGTCCTGTAGCTTAGCATCTGCTTCATCTGACCACTTTTATTTTGACCGAGTCACTGGTGCTTTCTGCTTTAGTTTTTGCTTGTAAGCGGGAATACAGAYGATAGAACTATGGTCAGATTTGCCAAATGGAGGGCGAGGGAGAGCTTTGTATGTGTCWATGTGTGGAGTGAAGGTGGTTTTGAGGTTTTTCCATCTGGTTGCACATTTAACATGCTGGTAGAAATTAGGTAAAATGGATTTAAGTTTCCCTCCTTTAATGTCTCCGGCCACTAGGAGCTCCGCCTCTGGATGAGCGTTTTCTTGTTTGCTTATGGCCGTATACAGCTCATTGAGTGCGGTCTTAGTGCCAGCATCGGTTTGTGGTGGTACATTGACAGCTTCGAAGAATATAGATGAAATCTGTTGGTAAATAGTGTGGTCTACAGCTTATTATGAGATACTGTACCTCAGGTGACCAAAACCTTGAGAATTCATTATATTTTGTGCACCAGCTGTTGTTTACAAATATACATAGACCGCTACCCCTTGTCTTACCAGAGGCGGCTGTTCTATCCTGCCTATACACCGTAAAACCCGCCAGCTGTATGTTATTCATGCCGTCGATCAGCCACGACTCTGAAATATAAGATATTCGTTTTTAATGTCTCGTTGGTACGTGATCGTAGTTAATCTATTTTATTATCCAATGATTGTACGTTGGCTAATCGAACCGATGGTAAAGGCAGATTACCCACTCGCCGTCGGATCCTTACAAGGCACCCCAACCTACATCCCCGATATCTCCGTCTCTTTCTCCTGCGAATGACGTGCATGAGGGCCTTGCCGGGTGTCTGAAGTAAATCCTTCGCATCCGAGTCGTTAAAGAAAAAATCTTCTTCCAGTACGAGGTTAGTAATCGCTGTCCTGATATCTAGAAGCTCTTGTCATGACTCTCTCTCCTTGGTGGGGATCAAAGGTGCCAGATCAGCTAGGCCCATGGCGGACAGATGACCAGCCCCCTCTCTCCCACAGGAGGGGGGAGTTGGACCGGTTTATGACTTAACAGCCTGTCGTAAACTTTCTCTCTCTTGCCCTGCAGTATTGAGAAGTTAAAATTCCCTTTGTTACACAGAGAGACTTTGCCGCCAAAACTTCAACATCAAACACGGACACTTGGACAATATACACTGCTCAAAAAAATTAAGGGAACACTAAAATAACACATCCTAGATCTGAATGAATGAAATATTCTTATTAAATACTTTTTTCTTTACATAGTTGAATGTGCTGACAACAAAATCACACAAAAATGATCAATGTAAATCAAATTTATCAACCCATGGAGGTCTGGATTTGGAGTCACACTCAAAATTAAAGTGGAAAACCACACTACAGGCTGATCCAACTTTGATGTAATGTCCTTAAAACAAGTCAAAATGAGGCTCAGTAGTGTGTGTGGCCTCCACGTGCCTGTATGACCTCCTACAACGTCTGGGCATGCTCCTGATGAGGTGGCAGATGGTCTCCTGAGGGATCTCCTCCCAGACCTGGACTAAAGCATCCGCCAACTCCTGGCCAGTCTGTGGTGCAACGTGGCGTTGGTGGATGGAGCGAGACATGATGTCCCAGATGTGCTCAATTGGATTCAGGTCTGGGGAACGGGCGGGCCAGTCCATAGCATCAATGCCTTCCTCTTGCAGGACCTGCTGACACACTCCAGCCACAATGAGGTCTAGCATTGTCTTGCATTAGGAGGAACCCAGGGCCAACCGCACCAGCATATGGTCTCACAAGGGGTCTGAGGATCTCATCTCGGTACCTAATGGCAGTCAGGCTACCTCTGGGCGACATGGAGGGCTGTGCGGCCCCCAAAGAAATGCCACCCACACTGTGACTGACCCACCGCCAAACCGGTCATGCTGGAGGATGTTGCAGGCAGCAGAACGTTCTCCACGGCGTCTCCAGACTCTGTCACGTCTGCCACGTGTTCAGTGTGAACCTGCTTTCATCTGTGAAGAGCACAGGGCGCCAGTGGCGAATTTGCCAATCTTGGTGTTCTCTGGCAAATGCAAAACGTCCTGCACGGTGTTGGGCTGTAAGCACAACCCCCACCTGTGGACGTCGGGCCCTCATACCACCCTCATGGAGTCTGTTTCTGTCGTTTGAGCAGACACATGCACATTTTGTGCCTGCTGGAGGTCATTTTGCAGGGCTCTGGCAGTGCTCCTCCTGATCCTCCTTGCACAAAGGCGGAGGTAGCGGTCCTGCTGCTGGGTTGTTGCCTCCTACTGCTCCTCACGTCTCCTAATGTACTGGCTGTCTCCTGGTAGCGCCTCCATGCTCTGGCACATACGCTGACAGACACAGCAAACCTTCTTGCCACAGCTCGCATTGATGTGCATCCTGGATGAGCTGCACTACCTGAGCCACTTGTGTGGGTTGTAGACTCCGTCTCATGCTACCACTAGAGTGAAAGCACGCCAGCATTCAAAAGTGACCAAAACATCAGCCAGGAAGCATAGGAACTGAGAAGTGGTCTGTGGTCACCACCTGCAGACCCACTCCTTTATTGGGGGTGTCTTGCTAATTGCCTATAATTTCCACCTGTTGTCTATTCCATTTGCCAACAGCATGTGAAATTTATTGTCAATCAGTGTTGCTTCCTAAGTGGACAGTTTGATTTCACAGAAGTGTGATTGGAGTTACATTGTGTTGTTTAAGTGTTCCCTTTATTTTTTTGAGCAGTGTATTTCAACATCCGAATGTTGAGAATGATGACAGATATGGGAAATTAATGTCTATTTTTGTAATGTCATGAAAATGATCAGAAAATAAATTATAATAGAGCTTTCGCACTGTATATATCAGATTTACATCTAAATGTTGTAAAACTCATGATTAAATATGATAAAAGATAGCAATGTGATTTTAGCCCTCTAAATMAGAATTATTTTTCTTGCAAACTTGTGCCCAGTCAGTAGCCACGCTCAAGTGAGCTCCGAGTTCATGTCAACATGATGGAACCGCCTTTCAGGCCAGAGTGCTTCAAAGGGCTCGCTCAGAATTTAAATACAGACCAAAGGACGTGGTCCACAGGTTGGAATGGTTAAATCTACAATACCAGAAAATGGTAAGACCCTCTGAAACTCTCGACGAATGAAGACTTTAAATACTAGTCCAAACATTCAGTCTGCAGCTGGGTCTGTAAAAGTAGTCTAGAACAATTAATCAAAATGGGAGTGAAGAACAGTTCCCTATCACCACCGTGTGGTACCCCTGAAGTACCCATTCTAAGAACACTCCAAGACAAAGTAGCCTACAACTAAGAAGGACATTGTGACCTCTGGTGAACAACCAGAGACTTACATCGAACTACTCCCCATAGACGGATCGAGTGGTCTCAACAGAGAGCAGAGATAGTGGCAGAAACATTATATACAAAATAATTTACAAATAACACGAAAAAACACACACAATAGAACAGTTGGTTAGGGGACCGTAAAACGGCAGCCATCTCCTCCGGCGCCATTCTGCAACAATCCCCTGACCTCAACCAAATTGAGATGGTTTGGGATGTGTTGGACCGCAGAGTGAAGGAAAAGCAGCCAACAAGTGCTCAGCATATGTGGTAACTTCTTCTAGACTGTTGGAAAAGCATTCTAGATGAAGCTGTCTGCGAGAATGCCAAGAGTGTGCAAAGCTGTCATCAAGACAAAGGGTGGCTATTTGAAGAATTATTTAAAGAATATAAAATATTATTTGATTAGATTTTCTGGTTACTACATGATTCCATATGTGTTATTTCATAGTTTTGATGTCTTCCCTATTATTCTAAATAGTAAAAATAAATAAAATCCCTGGAATAAGTAGGTGTGTGCAAACTTTTGACCGGTAGTGTATTATCACTTGTGAATGATGCCCAGCATAAGGCAAGAAACAATGCCTTTTTTTGCAACTTTTTCTAATCATAGTCGCACACCCATGTAGCCTAGCCTATAGGCCTATATGTTTTGATAAGGTTTGTATCACAACTGAAGTGGCCAAATAATATTTTTTTTTAACTAAGCACATTAACCTTTCTGGCGCAGGCGTTCTGCTAGCGACCCACCTCGACAACATCCGGTGAAATTGCAGAGCGCCAAATTCAAAATACAGAAATAGTCATAATAAACATTCATAAAAAATCCAAGTGTTATACATCGGCTTAAAGATGAACTTCTTGTTAATCCAGCCGCTTTGTCAGATTTCAAAAAGACTTTACGGCGAAAGCATACCATGCCGTTATCTGAGGACAGCGCCCCGCTTTCAAAGGCATACAAACATTTTACAACCAAGTAAAGGAATTACAAAAGTCAGGTATAGCGATACAATTAATCACTTACCTTTGAAGATCTTCATATGGTTGCAGTCACAAGAGTCCCAGCTACAATAAATATTTGTTTTGTTCGATAAAGTCCCTCTTTATATCCCAAAAACTCTGTTTTGTTGGCTCGTTTTGTTCAGTAATCCACTCGCTCCAAGACGGTCAAAACATGCAGACGAATACATCCTAATAGTACCGGTGAAGTTCGATGAAACATGTCAAACGATGGTTATAATTAATCCTTAGATTGTCAATTGTCTAAATAATCAATAATATTTCAACCGGACAATAGCGTATTCAATAGAAAGGAAAAACAACGAAGGGCGCGCACTCGGTCACGCGCACAAACCAGCTCTGCATTCTTCCTCAGTCCACTGACAGAAAAGTCTCATTCTTCTTAATTTTTCAGAAAACAAGCCTGAAACAATGTATAAAGACTGTTGACATCTAGTGGAGGCCTTGGGAACTGCAATCTGGGTCCCAAGCCATTAGATACTCTATAGGCATTCAATTGAAAATACCCACATCAAAAAATGTTCCTCAGGTTTTTGCCTGCCGTATCAGTTCTGTTATACTCGCAGACATTATTTTAACAGTTTTGGAAACTTTGGAGTGTTTTCGATCCAATTATACCAATTATATGCATATCCTGAGTAACAGGCAGTTTGCTTTGGGCACGCTTCTCATCCAGACTTCGAAATACTGCCCCCAAGCCATAAGAAGTTAATCCGATTTTACAAAGGGTGTAGAGCCTAACTGGCATACATAAGCAGTGTGAGTTTCAAGTTTGGGGAAGATCATTTTCACCATTAAAAAATGCATTACATGATTTTTTTTTTAAACATTTGTGTTTATAGCCTACTGTTGAGTGTGCATTGCTGCGCTTATAATGTGAAGATATAACCTAATAGTTTATCAACATTTTAAGCTAAACGTTCTGATCTGTTGCATCAGCCACATTCTGTAAAAATTGTTTGTTGATGCTAGTTGTTGTATTAATTTGGGATCTGTCACATCCCACAACTGTGCCCAGACTTTTCGTAATATTTATTTCTCGCACAGAATAGGTCAACTTTTGTACTATGGGGGATAGTTAGGCCTACTTATCTTGTTGGCTGACGAAAAGTAAATCTGGACAGTTCTTCCAATATCTTCAATATGCTCCTCGGAATTGGATAAGGACGTGCGCAGTTGCGTCCCCGATGTGTCTGTCTTTACTTGTAGCCTGTYAGAAAGACCCGATCACGTGATGGAGAGCCATGTGAGTGAGAGGTGCTTCGGTACATGCAGCAATCAGGGAGAAGGGCACAACGCAGCCGCTGGCCGCATAAGGCATGGATTTCTTTAGGGTGCATTACGGCCACACAAAGGGTATGCCGCCGTGAAATTCGAGGCATTATCAAGTGCTTGTCAAACTGTGAATGAGAGACTGATGAAGTGTGTACAGCCTGCGCAAAAAAACAAAGCAGAGCTCTTGCCTTTCAAGCGACTTTTTTTCCTAATCATTATTAGTCGCATCATCTAGCCTTACAATGTAATAAAAATCTAAACATATAGGCCAACAATTGTAGAACAACTAAAGCTACATTAATAACTCTATATTAAGGATATAGGA
Organism: Salvelinus sp. IW2-2015; assembly: GCF_002910315.2. NCBI lineage: Eukaryota > Metazoa > Chordata > Actinopteri > Salmoniformes > Salmonidae > Salvelinus > Salvelinus sp. IW2-2015. The sequence continues at coordinate 18,378,200 of NC_036876.1, forward strand.
GTCCCTATTACTTTGTTAACCACTCAACACAGAATAGCCGCATGTGCGCACTCCCTCAAATCGTTTGGAGAAAATATCCATTCTATTTTATTCAGCTTTGTTCAATTGTACAGTGCCTTGAAAAAGTATTCATCTCCCTTGGCGTTTTTAGTATTTTGTTGCATTAGAACCTGTAATTTAAATGGATTTTTATTTGGTTTTCATATAATGGACATACACAAAATAGTCCAAATTGGTGAAGTGAAATGAAAAAAAATACAAAAAGTCTAAAAYGTGGTGCGTGCATATGTATTCACCCCCTTTGCTATGAAGCCCCTAAATAAGATCTGGTGCAACCATAATTATGTGACCTTCAGAAGTGACATAATTAGTTAAATAAAGTCACATGATCTCAGTACATATACACCTGTTCTAAAAGACCCCAGAGTCTGCAACACCACACAGCAAACTTTGAACATCCCAAGGAGCACCATTAAATCCATTATTTAAAAAATGGAAAGAATATGGCACCACAACAAACCTGCCAAGAGAGGGCCGCCCACCAAAACTCATGGACCAGGCAAGGAGGGCATTAATCAGAGAGGCAACAAAGAGACCAAAGATAACCCTGAAGGAGCTGCTAAGCTCCACAGCGGAGATTGGAGTATCTGTCGATAGGACCACTTTAAGCCGTACACTCCACCGAGCTGGGCTTTATGGAAGAGTGGCCAGAAAAAAAGCCATTGCTTAAAGAAAAAAATAAGCAAACATGTTTGGTGTTGCCAAAAAGCTTGTGGGAGTCTCCCCAAKCATATGGAAGAAGGTACTCTGGTCAGATGAGACTCAAATTGAGCTTTTTGGCCATCAAGGAAAATGCTATGTCTGGCGCAAACCGGACARCTCCATCACCCAGAGAACACCATCCCCACAGTGAGGCATGGTGGTGGCAGCATCATGCTGTAGGCATGTTTTTCATCGGCAGGGACTTGGGAAACTGGTCAGAATTTGAAGGAATGATGGATGGCGCTAAATAGAGGGAAATTCTTGAGGGAAACCTATTTCAGTCTTCCAGTGATTTGAGACTGGGATGGAGGTTCACCTTCCTGCAGGACAATGACCCAGCTCACGTTCCCTATTAGTGGGTGAACAATCCAACGTTTGGTGAATTCTGCTTCACAATGATAGGAAGAGCCGACATCGAAGGGTCAAAAAGCATTCAGAGATTTGTCCCGAAGCCACTCCTGRGTTSTCTTMGCTGTGTGCTTAGGGTCGTTGTCCTGTTGGAAGGTGAACCGTCGCCCCAGTCTGAGGTCCTGAGCACTCTGGAGCAGGTTTTCATCAAGAATCTCTCTGTACTTTGCTCCATCTTTCCCTCGATCCTCCCAGTCCCTGCCACTAAAAACATCCCCACAGCATGATGCTGCAACCACCATGCTTCACCGTAGGGATGGTGCCAGGTTTCTTGGTGGTTCCAAACTTCTTCCATTTAAGAATGATGGAGGCCGCTGTGTTCTTGGGGACCTTCAATGCTGCAGAATTTTTTTGGGGTACCCTTCCCCAGATCTGTGCCTTGACACAATCCTGTCTCGGAGCTCTACGGACAATTCCTTCGACCTCATGGCTTGGTTTTTGCTCTGACATGCACTGTCAACTGTGGGACCTTATATAGACTGGTTTGTGCCATTCCAAATCATGTCCAATCAATTGAATTTACCACAACCGCATACATTCATTCAAGGCACGTTAGCGATAGCGATAGGCACGTTAGCGATAGCGAATAAACCAGGTGGACTCCAATCACGTTGTAGAAACATCTCAAGGATGATTAATGGAAACAGGATGCACCTGAGCTCAATTTTGAGTCATGTGTGTATGTAATAAGGTATTTATATTTTTTTACTTTTAATACATTTGCAAACATTTCTAAAAACCAGTTTTCGCTTTGGTATTGTGTGTAGATTGAGGATTTTTTTTATTTAATAAATTTTATAATAAGGCTGTAACATAATGTGAAAAAAATCAAGGGGTCTGAATACTTTCCGAATGCACTGTCTTTAATTTACAATCTGTAGAATAGAAAGCTTCAGATTTTTTGTGAAACATCACTATACTGTGGGAAAATATATGGCAGCTGGAAATCAAAACTAGATGGTCTTCCGAGATAGATGGGAGGGGTTGAGGGTAGCTGAAAGCTAGGACTAAAAACAAACAAAAGATAACTAATGTAAAATGTACTGTCCCTGAAATGTATGTAGTGTGTAAGCTGAAAAGTGTAAGCCTAAGTACTGTTGTCCATTAGTTCACTCCAAGTAGGGTTATTGGAAAATAATATAAAGGAAAATATATTTAAGTAGTTCATTCCAATTATGGGAGTGGTGATAGGTTTAGGGGAAAATAATAAAGAAGGAAAATATATATATATATGGGGGTTTGTAAATTATGCAGAAAATTACATTGATAGAAGCCACAATCTATCTACAATATTAAAGCTGATCTACTCCCAATTATTCRAAATTCAAATTAATTTGGTTGGAGGCAATGATTCTCGTTTACTGTGTAATTTATCTCACCTGGGTAAAAAATTATCATTCAACCAGTTTTGAAAAGAGAATGAACATTCTGCTACATTGCATTCCATTGTAAAGTGCAAGGGTTGCGATAGAACCAGCTGCTAGTCAACTTATGTGGTGGTGGTGGACTTCTTCAAACGTTGAACAAAATGGTAGTCGTAACACAGGTTATAGACAGGTRATAGACATCACAGTGGTCTTTCTATGGAAACAACCACCTTTCCATTTTATATCTGATTTGATAAACATATTCTTCCAGTTTACTGAAGAGGACGACAGGAAGTCATGTGGCAACGCTGTCACAAACAGGAAGTAGCTCAAGGTAAGATACCTTACATGAAACAAGCTAGTCCAGGGACTGAGAAATTGTACTGCCTGAATTGATCCATGTGTGAAATATGTTTGTGTTTTCGAAGGCCCTGCTATGTTTATTAGTAGCAGATGAGTGTGCACAGTGCTTGACTGTTGTGGTTTGAGTATTTGCTTTCTGATTGTGTTATATGTCTCCCTCTAGTGGTGGCTCACCAGAGAACCGCCACTCCCAGAATGGTCTCCGACAACGATGTGCAGTCAGTCTCTCAGCCACCTTTTTTAAAACTTTCATCAGCATATACCAGTATTCCCCAGTTACATTCAGCTATGGGCTGATTTTTTTCTTGAGTGGAAAGTCAGCGGGGCCAGAACATAGTTATAAATAACTTGTACACTGCAAATTGACTTCAAGAAGCCCAAACGGTTTTTGACAAAAACAGAATCACTTCAAACCTTGGGATACGATCACATAATCCTCTCTATTTATGCGTGGGAATATTTGGGAACATATTTCCTAAATTAAAATGACMTTGAGCTGATTTCCTGTTAATTTTACACTGTTTTAACTAAACATCTTTTTTATTTTTTGCCCAAAACTTGCGTGGCCAAATAAAATCACCTGTGGGCTATTGGGCTGCCTCTTAGGGAACCCTGGCATATACTCAATTTCTCTTCTACTATTCTTTTACTTTCTTTTTGTCTTGATGGTTATTCTATTATTTTACTTTATTTTTGTGTTGATGGTTATTGTGCTACTATTTAGTATTTCAGCAGTATAATCCATAGCCTGTTCCCAGATCTGGTTGTGCTCTTGCCAACTCCATTGCTGTCATTGTCAAGCCAAACATGTTCAATGAGTGACAAGGAGTTGGCATGATAGCACAAACAGGCTGGCACTCAGGCTACATATCCCACACCTGATGTAAATAAGTAGTTGGTCTTTCCCTCTCCAACAGAGTGCAGATCAGATGTGCACATCATATCAGGTGTCATCGTCTCATGCGCCACTCGTTCAGCGCTCTGTTAGCCGATCAGGTACACACACACTGACACACACACCAATACAGTTCACCTTCAATCTCCTATCTCCTAGTACTGACAACTCTAATGTTAGTTAACACAGAGTTTGTGTGTTTATCAGAGGGTCCGTCGTCTCCCAAGACATCGTCCCCTCCAGGCCTGACACAGAAACCCAACAGTTTCCTGTTCCGCACCTCGTCCCGCTTCAGCGTCAAGAGTCAGGTCTCTATCTCAGGCTCTACACAGAGTCTGGTGGAGGCAGGCGGTACTGAGTTGCTCTCCACGTTGCGAAGAGAGGAGAGACCAGCTGTCATACAGCTACGCAAGGTATTGCATAGTGTACCTCATGTTGTATCATATCCTTCCCGACAGTTTTTTTCTCTTTAATGCTTCTCCTATTCACTTGTACTCTTTCCCTTTCTCTCTCCATCTCTCGATCTCTTTCTCCCTCACTCCATCTGTCACTCTCTCGTTCTCTCTCCCTCTCTCTATCAGACTCTAGAGTCGATGTTGAAGATCACCTTACCAGAGGATCTAGGGGAGGTGTTGTCCAATGGCACGGTCCTCTGCCAGCTGGCCAATCACGTGCGGCCCCGCGCAGTGTCAATCATCCACATCCCCTCCCCAGCAGTGGTGGGCCAATCAGACATTTATTGTAAAATTTTGTTCACTTTAGGATATATTTGTCAGTGAGTAGACAGGGACTTCAGGTGATTTGAGTACCAGTAAAATAAAAGTAAAGAATATGGTATTCTTTTTAATGTTGTGACTGTGTCTGTTATGTAAGTATTTGTGTATTTGACTCAGTCTGATGTTCAGTCTCTCTGCCCCTTTAGCCAAAGCTGAGCACTGCCAAGTGTCGTCTCAATGTGGAGAACTTCATCGCTGCATGTCGCAAGCTGGGGGTCCCTGAGGTAAGAACACCTTTCTCGCTATTTTTCAGCCATTCTTCCTCCTCTTGTCGACTTTCTTTGGTTCATCAGATCTAAAAATATGATCACATCCCCCTGATCACTTACAGTATGTTCAGTACTTTTTTGCAGCTTTGCTATGATCCAGTAATACTTAAACAATTTTTCTTAGCTTAGCSTTATGTGCTTAAAGCTAATGCTCTATGCCTTTGCATCTCTGTTTTCTATGTCATCTTACATTCATCTCTTTCTCTTTCTCTGCTTTTTCTTTCCCCTTGTCTCCATCTCCTTTCCAACCCAATCTTCCTTCTCTCTCCATCTTTTTACTCTTCCCCTCTGCCTTTCTTTCTTCATCCTTTCTCTCTCTCAGACGGAGGTGTGTGTGTGCTCTGACGTGTTTCTCTGTAAGCTGCCTGCTGTGCTGCGCTGTGTGGCGGCCCTCGTGAAATATGAGGGGGAGGCAAAGGGTGAGACTCGTACCGCCCAGACAGTTGACCCCCACACCCCCGACCTCTCACTGGTCTCGGAGGGCTTCCCTGTGTTCTACTGCCTAGCCATGGCTCTGATCTACACACTCTACTTCCACCTGGTTGCGTAGATACTGAGGGATTGTGTGTGTGAGAGAAACGGCGTGAGAGTGCTTATACGCACTTGGACTGACACTGACGTGAATTTGACCACCTAATGCGAACATTCAGACAACCAGGATTGAAATGATCCACCGTGAATTGGCAAGAAACGCACATGCAAAACAGACTCGTACACACACAAACATACAACTGCCCTGGCATGGGGTATGCAGGGCGAGAGTGAGGCCCACAACACAGGAAGGACTGTCAGCTGCTCCCTCCAACCCCACAGCTGCTCCTAAAAAGTACATGACACATGATGACGTACACAACCCACACAGCACACAGCAGAGCACACTGTGTATACTTACAACAGCTGATGTGGTTCGGCTCAACATGAAACCATATGATATTAAAAGCAGCAACCTTTGAGTAGATGTGCCCTTTAAAGTTAAAAGTACTCCTCTGGACCATCGGCACTGAAAAGGCACCTATTTATATAAGCTAAAATACCCTAATTTAAAGGTGCCTTCTGACATGACAACCTATGTGAATGAATAGCAGAGAAATACATTTGTGAAAACACTACAGATCGTACAGTAAAACTAAACACTATAATGGACATTTTAAAGGGCTTCCCTACATGACTGCCTTTGCATAGTGCCCTAGTCGTTACCCCTCTGCGGCACAGAATGTCTCTATGTCCTGTCTCCAGTGAGGGACAGCTACTTAGAGAACTGTAAACACCCGTTGTAACCCTTGAGGGCATAGTGTCCTTTTCTATCACTCGATGTCTTTCAAATAAGAGGACATTTTGTAAATAAGTCTCTCAAATTTGCTGAAAGAGTTGACATTTTTTCATGGAGGCCAGTTTGTGCAAATGAGACAAATCACTAATGCTTCCTATGACTGGCTGACTATATGACCAATGCTTTCCACTGTTTATTGTCTGCTATGTCTGATTGTGCCCACCCTGGGGGTGGTGTTGCTACAGGACACTGACTGCTATTCCCAATGCTTTAATGTGTAAACCGACGGTACAGAATCTTTTCAAATCTTCTTTTTGTGGTTGTTGCTGATTTTTGTTTGTTTGGTCGGCTTAGCATGCTTCATGTTTGTATAAACGTAAACAACTCATCAAATTATTTTTGTATTTTTATACAGAGAATTAAGAACTTTTTTTCTGTTTGTTGCAGTGCTTTCTGAAAGAGTAGTTGTCTCATAGATAAAAACAAACTGAAATCAATTGGGTTAATTTACTTCCTGATTGACTGAGTCTGATGACTTGTTTTAGCTGTTCATTGGGACCACTTTTTGAAAGGTTGCACAAATAACCATTAAGGTAAATGACAGATGAGGGTTAGTCTGATAGTTCATTCAGACTTAAGTTAACTGTGATCTGATTCTGTCTTAGTTMAGTCACTACATTTTCCATCAGCCCTATTATGTACAATGTTGCTGTGGGTGCTCTTGGGAAGCTGTGTTTTAGTGCATCGTGAGGCCTCTGCTTTCTCCAGCATAATGCTATGTTGAAACTTATTGAGCATTCTGTGAAAAATGTGATGTCCAAGCTAAAAATACTGAGGCTTACTACATTCAACACACACACACACATAAAATGTAAATGGAAGGCAACATTTCAACATACACCTTGTATTTGAGGTGTGTCTTGCAGAGGTGTCATCCTAATGCTGTAGTCATGACTTTCCAGAGGACCTTAATATATACTGTACATATTGATGGGGCTTATTCACCTTTCATGAAGTGGGCAAGAAGAGCGGACATTTTGGTGGTCAAGGCTATGTTGTTTCATACTGGGTCCATAAGGGATCTGTAGAAATGTCTGTTGAATGTTTCCCTATCTTTGTCTGTTACACCATTTTTTTGTGCATAACCTCAGTCAGCCTTGTTGGAATTGAATTTGCGATAATGTTGTTTCAACCAAAATGTTTTTTAAAAACAGTGGATAGAACTTAARTATATTCTTAAATGTTTAAAAGAACAAATACTGTTTTATTTTATTTCTGAGTTTATATAAAATCTATAAAGTATTTTTTTTCCCGCTGTCAAGAAATTACTTGACCATATTCTGTGTCATAGTCTGCTTTTGTGTTGTCTGCTTGCTGCTAAAAATCTATTCATGTTTGTTGTATTCCTCCAGTCAAGAGTTTTTGTTGCATTCTGCCGGTTTTGGCTAGCTAGATGGAGTAGAGCTACAAACAGAAGTGACTACGCAGCAGGTTAGGATAGTTAATGTAGCAGGTTAAGAGAATTGGGTTAGGAAAAGGGTTAGCTAAAATGCTACATTTGTCTCCGACGTGACTCGAACATGCAATCTTTGGTCTGTAGCTGTATTCCATCTAGCCAAAACCCATTCTGCCCTGCACATTAAGCTTTGTTCTGCCCGGTTGATACCAGGTTTTACCACTGTAATTTGTGTGCCGCCCTTTAGTGGAGAAGGTGAGTTTGTGAAGCAGCTCACAAAGCAGAGGTAATGACATGAATTTGACTGCATCCTGCATGTTTGGATTGTGGTGGTTAGTAGAGGGTGATTATCCATTCGATGGGCTCTCAATAGTCCGTCCTCAATTCCTCGTGTCCTCTCCTGAGCCCTCCACAAATTGGTGACTACAGCTTTTCCGCTAGGGTAGAAATGAATGGGATTGTTTAGCGAATAATGTGTTTGGCAAGTAATCACAATTGGTTATGGTTAGGAGTTGGGTTGTTTTGTGTGAATTGCTACACCTMGATTTAAACCAGATACACTATATATATAAAAGTATGTGGACATCTCTTCAAATGAGTGAATTCAGCTATTTCAGCCACACCCGTTGCTGACAGGTGTATAAAATCGAGCACACAGCCATGCAATCTCCATAGACAACAATTGGCTGCCAGGAGAACGCTACCTTCCCGAATGCATAGTGTCAACTGTAAAGGAGGAATAGTGGTCTATTGGGCAAGGCCCCTTAGTTCTAGTGAAGGGAAATCTTAACACTACAGCATACAATGACATTCTAGACAATTCTGCACTTCCAACTTTGTGGCAACAGTTTGGGGAAGGCCCTTTCCTGTTTCAGCATTGCAATGCCCCCGTGCACAAAGCAAGGTCCATACAGAAATAGTTTGGTCGAGATTGGTTTGGAAGAACTTGACTGGCCTGCACAGAGCCCTGACCTCAATCCCATCGAACACCTTTGGTAAAGCTGACTGCGAGCCAGGCCTAATCGCCCAACATCAGTGCCCAACCTCACTAATGCTCTTGTGGCTAAATGGAAGCAATTCRCCACATCAATGTGTAAAGCCTTCCCAGAAGAGTGGAGGCTGTTATAGCAGCAAAGGGGGGGACCAACTCCATATTAATGGCCATAATTTTTGTATGAGCTGTTCGACGAGCAGGTGTCCGCATACTTTTGGTGATGTAGTGTACCTTGTGTGTCAACCAACACTCTGAGCATTTGGCCTTAATTAGAGCTATCCATTAGTGTTTTTTCAATAGTCTTGGGTAATATACAAAGGAAAGTTGGGGAAGAAAAGTTAGTAGACTCATGGGGATTCAAACCAGGCGTTTTTAACGCCCTCCATCCACCTTCAACCCACCTCTCTACAAGCCTATTCTTTATTTCAMYMTTTCCKAAACCCYGTCCTGGTGCCTCCCCTGCTTTATTTTACAAGCATGTCACTGGTCACAAGCTCCACCCACTGACCGCTGTTTTGTCCAACCAATCACATTTTCCCTCAAATTCCAATGAGCTCTCTCAATTGATCTCTCCTCGACTCCTTGCATTCTCTCTCCTCAACTTCTCAACATTCATTGGAGAAGGTCTGAGGAGAAGGACTTTGAACCTTTTCCTCCAATACGATTGAGGAGAAAGGATGCGACGAATCGAGGATAGATGAATTGAGAAAGCCCTCGTGTCCTCAATGGTAAGCGGGAAGTGTGTCRTGACTTTCTATTAAGGATTTGAGAAGGATGGGTGGAGAGGATGGGAGAATTTAAAAAAGATACTATTGGAAAAAGAGCCTAAATTTACCTTTTTTCCACCGTACCCCCTATGGTCCCTCCCTTCCCTCACTCTCTTCCATGGTGCATGGATAAAGGAATGGGTTCCTCATGTAGTGGGGTCCTTCTTTGAGCTTGCAGTGGACATGGGCATGAGTGTACAGTTTTGAAGTAGTATGGTGAACGTCTGTGTTTTACTCCTTGAGTAACTAATTGTAATTGTGTGAGTAATGGTTGTTTGACTACATTTTAACAAGTCATTAGCTGGACGGTTTTAGTGTGCTGTGTTATTTTTTGTTCATGTGCACGCTCGGGCACAGTGTGTGATCTCTGTCCCCCACCCCACCCCAGGACACCCTGTGTCCCACCCAGCTGATCCTGGATGGTGATGGTCTGTCTCAGGTTGCCCAGACCGTCCAAGCCCTGCTGGACCTCCCTGTGTCAGGGCCCCGACACTCCTCTRGACAGGATGCCGCTGCCCCAACCGTGCTGCCCCAACAACTGCCTGTTTAGAGCTTAACCAGCACTCCATAGTTTTGTCATTACAAAACAAAATAGAACGTTGTGTGTACTGTACAGTATGGGAGTCCGTCTAGTGTGATATTTTTTCTTTCAGTCTGCCTTTAAGACGTACCATTTCTTACAATACCCATACAGTGTAAAAGGTACAATCTACCCATAAGACTGAACTATTGTCARATCGGTGTTGTGATTATGTATTAAAGCAAGAAGCAGTAAAATAAAATCTCATTAAACTTTAAATTGTTATTTTAGGTTTGAAGTTTTGTTTTCAAGATATTTTTGCAGAGGGCCCAATATACACAAACCTAAGGCGGTATAAGTTGTTTCTTGCTATGACCATATTACCTAATGTTCCCCTTTTAWTTAATCATCTGTCGCTTTTATCATAAACCAATTACCAGTGGAAACTAATTGACAATCAGCAGTAATCACACTCCCGATGCCGGAACTGGTCTGCAGGCTTATCACATCCCCTGTATGATAAGACACGCAAACTCTCCATGAACACAGCTTGCACACACACACTCCATATACACAAAGACAGTGGTAAATGAGGAAGCGATAAGGCCCTTTCCATTCCGCTGATGTCCCTGGCGGAAGCCCCCACGAGGGCCGGGCTTGTTCCTTGTAAGCGTCACTGGGAGCGGAGTGTCTGCCTCACATTTATCGGCTGTAATTTAAGCCGTGAATAAACACCCACGCCTGCATGTCCTGGAAACAGGGTTCTGTGTGTCCAACCTCATGCTTGCGTGTTACGTGGCGGTTAGAGACCTGAGGACGAGTTATACTGATATTTATACAGGTTTGATACCAATATCATTAGATTCATTATAGATTACTGGGGGCTCTGAGAATTGTGATGCATAGGTTAAAATGATCTTGCAAGGTTTGTGCTATGGTTATCGTTTTGGAAAGGTTGTTCGATTAGGTGAGCTGCATGCGTTGGGGCATGATCGGGGCTAGATGRTAGGCTGCAAAAGATATGAAAAGTGGTTCCTAAATTCCATGATGTGGCATGCAAGAACAGAAATCATATGAACAGGGAAGATATTTTAAACTATTTTATTGTTCAATAATAAACTCTTTGATGAACCTATGTATCACAAATCTCAGAGCCCCCAGAGATCTATAATGAATCTAATGATATTGGTATAATAAATATGTATTAACGACAAAGTGGATTATTAGCTTTTCAAAACGGGAACAAACTTCAAACGGTTACAATTAAATTGCTTGAGTGCGGTATGCAAAATTGCAGKCAAAATTGCAAACAAATGTTTAACGCTGTAGTTGAGGTAAATCTCCTGTAGATGTCACTATGACCAAGACTCATGAACAATGTCAAACCCCGAAACTTGTTAGACGACACTGGACAAGCCCATATCTATCCTGGAGTTCAAAGTGCTGCTTCTTCCTTTACCTTTACTTGTATATTTTACAAGTTCTGAGGGCAGTATTTGATAAGTAATTTGCTCAAATATTTCTCTTAAAACCAAAGTGGGTATAGCACCCAGTGGCCAGTTTATTTGGTACACCCATCTAGTACCGGGTGGACCACCTTATCTCCGAAACAGCTCTGACTTCTTGGGGAATGGTTCTAAAGGATGTGGCATTCAAATATGTTTCTCAATTGGTTTTAAAGGACCTAATGTGTGCAGAAAACATTCCACACCATACAGCCACTGAGCCACCTATCGTGTCATTGTACACCAGGACAGGGATGTTTTACAGGCCTCCTGGGCAAAATACAGTGTTCCTCACTGAGTTCCTTGAAATCCTATCGAACATTTAGTCATGGCAGATAATATTCGGATTTTTGTTGACTTTAATATTCACATGGAAAAGTCCACAGACCCACTCCAAAAGGCTTTCGGAGCCATCCTCGACTGTGGGGTTGTCCAACATTCTCTCCGGACATACACATTGCCACAGTCATACCCTGGATCTAATATTTCCCGTGTTGAATAAATATTGTGGATCTTAAATGCCTGATATCCGGACAATCGGACCCACATTTTATTAGTTTGCAATTGCAACAAATAATCTGCTCAGACCCCAAACAAGGATCCAAAGCCGTGCTATAAATTCTCTGACAACCCAAAGATTCCTAGATGCCCTTCCAGACTCCCTCCTCCTAAGCCCAGGATGTCGGAGTACAAAAATTGGTTAACCACCTAACTCAAATCAAATGTATTTATATAGCCCTTCGTACATCAGCTGATAGTCTCAAAGTGCTGTAACAGAAACCCACCCCTAAAACCCCAAACAGCAAGCAAATGCAGGTTTAGAAACACGGTGGCTAGGAAAAACCTCCCTAGAAGGCCAAACCTAGGAAGAAACCTAGAGAGGAACCAGGCTTATGAGGGGTGGCCAGTCCTCTTCTGGCTGTCGCCGGGTGGAGATTATAACAGAACATGGCCAAGATGTTCAAAATGTTTCATAAATGACCAGCATGGTCAAATAATAATAATCACAGGTAGTTTGTCGAGGAGGTGAAGCACCTCAGGAGTAAATGTCAGTTGGCTTTTCCATAGCCGATCATTAAGAGTACTCTCTCCCCGCTCCTGCGGTTCTCTAGAGAGTTGACAACAGCCAGTGGCATGGGACCACGGTAGTCTTACGCGGTGACAGGTCAGAGGTTTCCATAGCCGCAGGCAGAACAGTTAATCGAGCAGCAGCATGGCCAGGTGGACTGGCGACAGCAAGAGGCATCAATGTTCAAGGTCGTCCTGAGGCTATTGGTCCTAGGGCTCAGATCCTCCGAGAGAGAGAAAGAAGAGAGACTTAGAGAGAGCGATACTTAATATCAACAGAACACCGAAGAACAGAAGTACTACCAGATATAACAAACTGACCCTAGCCCCCCGACACATAAACTAATGCAGCATAAATCCTGGAGCTGAGACAGAGGAGTCAGAGACACTGTGCCGCCATCCGATGATGACCACCCGGACAGGGCAAACAGGAAGGATATAACCCCACCACACTTTGCCAAGAGGACAGCCCCCACACACACTAGATGGAATAACTTCAACCACCAACTTACCATCCTGAGACAAGGCCGAGTATAGCCCACAAAGATCTCCGCCACGGCACAACCCAAGGGGGGGCGCCAACCCAGACAGGACGATCACGTCAGTGACTCAACCCACTCAAGTGACGCACCCCTCCTAGGGACGGCATGAAAGAGCACCAGTAAGCCAGTGACTCATCCCCTGTAATAGGGTAAGAGGCAGAGAATCCCAGTGGAGAGGGAACCGGCCAGGCAGAGACAACAAGGGCGGTTCGTTGCTCCAGAGCCTTTCCGTTCACCTTCACACTCCTGTGGACTGAGGATCTAAATTTGACTTGCGTAATACCCTAGATGCAGTCGCACCCCTAAAATAAAAAAACATTTGTCACAAGAAATTAGCTCCCTGGTGTACAGAAAATACCGAACCCTGAAGCAAGCTTCCAGAAAATTGGAACGGAAATGGAGCTCCACCGTCTTTCGACTAGCTTGGAAAGACAGTACCGTGCAATATCGAAGAGTCCTCACTGCTGCTCGACCTATTTTTCCAACCTAATTGTGGATTCTTTTTGATACTGTCAAAAAGCTAACTAAAAAGCAGCATTCCCCAAGAGACGATGACTTTCACTTCAGCATTGATGAATTCATGAACAACTTCGATGAAAAGATCATGATCATTAGAAAGCAAATTACAGACTCCTCTATGAATCTGCTACATCTCCAAAACTCAGTTGTCCTGAGTATGCACAGAACTGCCAGGACATTGGATCAATGGAGACACTTCAGTTTTTTAATCCTGTATCACTTGACACATTCATGGAAATAATCATGGCCTCTAAACCTTCAAGCTGCATGCTGGACCCTATTCCAACTAAACTACTGAAAGAGCTACTTCCTGTGCTTGGCCCTCCTATGTTGAACATAATAAATGTCTCCCTATCCTCTGGATGTTTACAAAACTCACTAAAAGTGGCAGTGATAAAGCCTCACTTGAAAAAGACAAACCTTGTCCCGGAAAATGTAAAAAACTATGGGCCTATATCGAATCTCCCATTCCTCTCAAAAAAAATATGAAAAAGCTGTTGTGCAGCAACTCACTGCCTTCCTGAAGACAAATAATGTAT